>NC_051185.1:74874443-74985760 GCF_013339695.2 Rhipicephalus sanguineus
ATGGGCGAACGGAAAGCGGGAAGAACACAGACATTATTTCATTCACCGTGATTTGTCACTGCGATTAACCGCGACGATAGCGGGCCCTGCACTTAATGTTGGCAGAATAGACTGCTTACATCACACTGTAAGGCACAATCCCTTAGTCTTGCACAGCATTCGTGCTGCATCACCAAAGCGCGTGTAACGAGAGCGCCCTCTGCTCGCGCGCGGCAATATAAGAGGTGCACACCGGCAAGCCATTTCGGTCGGCATATGAAAGCGCGCAAGCCTTCCAGCGCCACACTCTCAGCGTGGTGAACTACAGGCCGGCTTGTTGGCGACCGGAAGGAGCAATCCTGCTGCGTAGATGTTCTCCCCCTTGCTTTATAACCCAATGCACCACCTTGGTTCCATGAGGATCCACGAGCGGCGCTGCATATACCGGCGGCCATATGCGCTCCAAGTGTCCTATTCAATCCGTGAGTACTGTACATTATACATGCTATGCGAGGTGTATGCGACTCCTGAGAGGTACGAGGATTATTTACATATTCGACTGCACCAATTTTCTCTCTAGCAAAGCGGCCTACCTACCGCGTTGTACGCATTTGTCTAAAAAGAGGAAAGTAAGAAACACTACCGTAAAATCCCGAGCAAGCGCCACCCTACAGTGAGGGATAATCCGACAAGATTTGGAGGGGGGCTTGCTCGGTCATGAATCAAAATTGAAGGTGGCCGTGGATGAGCCGCTAAGAATACAAAATGCACACCCGTGCTTCTAATGAAATGCTTTATTGAATACGCATGCATTCCCTGTTTTCATTCACACTCGTTGGACAAATGAAAACAGTGAAAATGGTGGGAGGAGAGAATGGGTCGCATATTTGAAATCTCCCGAAGAAGGAGGGGGGGGGGGGGCGCTTGCTCGGGATTTTACGGTAAGCAATAAGTTAGGGAGAAAATGAATGAAACAGTAAGCATGACAGAGCTGTGCAGGCAGCAGCATTGAATATGTGTAAGGTCACACTTTGTAACTGCGCGCAATACTTTCAATGCACTTATTATAAGGTCAAGAAGCATTAATCAATTTGACGTGCAATTTCTTGAAGTTAGAAACTAATAAAAAATAACAGTATTCAGAAGCTGAAACAAAAGCAAGTGACCACGTGACAGGCTTTTGTTAGGTGTTCGGCATAACAGCATGAAATTTGCTTTGTCAAGGCGTGTTTATATATGCACAATCTATTTTTTTGTTCTGAAGCATTAAATGGGCAACAAAAGCATTACATAAACAGCCTGTTGCTAATTATATGCACCTACGTGTCTTAGCACAAACAAGATGAGGACAGAAGGTACACGCGTAAGAGGCTGGTCCTGTTGCTACGTCTTTCTTCTGTCCTTGTCTTGTTTGTGCTAGCACACTTACATTCCTCATGAGACAACTAGCCTATTCAGATCCTTCTGCCTCCTAACGTGTTTACATAAGCAACCGCACAGTACCATGCTAATTAAACCACTACCACACAGCAGTGTAATGTATACAACTACGTGAAGGCAGTACACTCATGTATAAAAAGCAACACTGACAGAATATGAAATCTGCTGCTTCGGATAAGGTTCACATGGTCACTCTGACAGAATATGAAATCTCGCATTGTGCATGCCAGTTTTCATAATCGTGGATGCTCGTTCGTACAATATTACTGACAAGTGAAGGTGATACACACGCACATACTGCACGAACACGTCTCTACGCTATGCTGAAAACACGGCTCCAGCTCACTATTAACATTATTACGTTTACCCAGTTCAAGTCAGTGTCTAAGCGCATAGTCAACACTTCACCATTAGTTTCAGCTTATTATACCGCTTCGCACACGAATTGCATTGCACACGAACGTGAGCACAAGGCTGCACAGTAAATGGCGTTGCAGCATTGCTTTGCTGTCTTAACAACGATGCAATGCGAGTGACGCCTGCGTCCTGCTCACTATGATGCTCATCAGACAAATCGATCATCATACGCATGCATGTTAACTCAGTTGTTACAAATTTCCTTCCGTAAAGCCGTACCGATGCGTCGTGGCTCTTTCTGCTCGTATGAGCGTAGTCATAGCGAATCGGTAGCGGGGACAATGTTTGTCACTCGCAACACATGGCGCATAAGGCTAGCGTCCGTCTACAACGCCTCGTTACGCGTGCCGATAACACAGCCTTCCGCTGAGTTTTAGTTGCGTACTTTGCATAATAACATGTGTCACTTACCTTTCATACTGTCACGCAGTCGGTAGCCGGTCTCGTGTCGGTAGCCACGGGCGTCAGCCATCAGCTGCGGACATGCTGCGGAGTCCTACGAGCGACCGTGTACATTCCTTCGATTCCTTGAACGACTCGTACGTGACTGTCGCTCCAAAAACGCACGACTGCGCACGATCTTTGCACATCGTAAAAGGTAGGGCGGCACGTTCTTAGATGAAATTAATGTTCTTGAAGCACGTAACGAGCTCACGAGACGCTGACACTGAACAAAGAATAAATGACATTTGGCTTTGACGGGATGGCTTTGGCTCGTAGAGTTGATGAAAAAAGAAAGAAAAATACGTGAGCGAGTCAAATTAAAAAGTGCACGCATGTTATTCGAAAAACATAGTTTAACAATGAAACTAATAGCCTTATCTTGAAGAAGCAATTTAATGCAATGTAAGCCAAATAGTACTTCAGCAGATTTGCCTTTTTTTGTTGTTTGCGTTTCATAGCAGGCCGACAGGCTTCTAGCGCGGACAGTGCGCTTTACTTTTCCATCGGCGGTCGAAGCAGTGCTCTGCATTACTTGTATGTACAGTGCGTTCTTATTTAATCAGAGGTCGATTAAAAAATAGTAGAATGTTTCACATAACAGACAGCATTTTCTCTTTCAAACAGTGGCATTTCGTACTACATTGCGTCGAAGCAAAATGAATTAACAAGCTATCGTACTCTGCTGGTGTCGCCCGCTACGTACTTACGACGCTAGCACGTAATTAGAGCTCCCTGTACGGTAGAAAATCTTTGTTTATTGAGGTGTTAATTTAGCTTGTTCAGTGCGGATCGTTAGTGATCCTAGCAGATCGCAACTAGCGCGTCTCGGAACATTGCGGAGCATTCATATCTAGGTCACGCCAGTGTGTTTGACGACCCGTAGCACTGATTTAATTGGCGCGCTGTTATAAGTAGACACACAGATATTATAGGTCGCAGCTTTTACTAAAAAAAATGAAGCCTTCGCACTGCCAAGCGCACGGGCGGTATCCAATAAAGAAAAAGAAAGAAAGAAAAGCGCGCGGGGTGTGTAGCCGTTTAACGCGCAACGCGGACAGCTTGTAGTGCTGTTGTCTGTGGGTTCGACTCATGGTTAATTGAAAACTTCTTCCTTCCGTCTTCTTTTGTTTAATATTTTTAATACACTCTGCTGTCTCCTAGTAATGTACTGTCTGCACACTAAGAAAAGTACAAATATACACCAACTATTACCCATATGTTGTCTGTTGTGGCACTGCTGTTTGCTTGAAAACGTTTCGTTTTTCACTGCAATATGGTTCAAGATATTACAAATAAGGAATGCTACAACTGGAAGAACCAGATGAAAAATGAGGGGCACAATGTCAAGAGGCCAAAAATAGGCAATATGGATTCTTTGGAAAGTCATATCTGCATGATTGAGCTAGAATAAATGAAAGTAGCTTCATTGCATAGTATATGACTTTATAAGCACCCTAATTCAGGGTGTTTCAAGAAATGTGTCCGAAAATCCTCAGAAATAAAAATATGATATATATTCACGCTGCCTTCATAATTACTTTTTTTTTTGTGGTGGCAAATTAAGCTGAGCAGAGGAATAAATTACGACAGGAATCAAAGAAATTGGGTTATTTAACTTTTTAATTAGTGGAGACAAGTGGTCCAGTCAAATGGGAAAATTGCAGCCCTTAATTCTGCGAAGAGCCTGTTGCCACTTTTTGATTTTGCGAAAGCAGCCGCTGGGCAATTACTAGCGAATAATGAAATCTGACAAATTTCGCAGGCGAAACCGAACTCGGAACAGCACAACTAGTACCTTTCCGAGATGTCCAGAATGAGCGAGCGTGTTTTACCAGCCACCGATTAATTGACTTCGCTTCGGGGTTGTGCGGATTTCGTGTGCAATTAGAGCACGTATGGTGCACTTACGTTAACAAATGCAGAAGAACTAACACCACTGCAATCGCCGTCGTGAATAGTGACGTCATTCTGGTCGTCTGCCAGTTGCGCTCATTGGAGCTACGGTTTTGGTTTCTCCAGTGAATTTGGTTCAATTTCATTGCTCCGCAATAATTACCAGAGGCCGATTTCTCAAGATGTCAAAGCGGCAATGGTCTTTTCACCGGAAGGACCGCAATTCTCCCTTTTGACTCGACCGCGTCTCTCCGTTAATTAAAAAGCTAATTAATTTACTTTGTTTAATTATGGCGTAATTGGTGTGTCTAGTCATTTCAAGATGTCTCCCACCACAGAAAAAGTAATTATGAAGGCAGCGAGCGAATGCTTCAGTTCCCTTATTTTTGGCGATTTTTTGGACACATTTACATTCATATTTGCATCCATATATGGGAGTATACAGCAATATATGAGCCTTTATATGCATATAAATACACTCATATATGGGATTATATAGCCTTATAAGTGCCCTTATATGCATATCAGTACAGCCATATATGGCAGTACATGACCTTATGTGAAGCCGTATATGGCAGGTTATGGCAGTATATGGACTTATATGAACACTTTTATATAATTATATAAATTCATATATGGCCATATATGACTTTATATGTCCCCTTATTTGATCATATACGTCCGTATATAAAACATATATGGGCCATATCTGGCATTTTCGTAAGGGGGTATCTGCGTGACACAGGAGAGCATCGACCATCGCTGGACATTTCCATCAATGCCATTGTCATTGCACAGTACATTTTCATGATACCAAGATTTTCGGAAAAAAGTGAAGTGTAGCAAGAGTGAAACTTGCGCTGGTTGGTTCTGCTTCATGTTTAGACGGCAGCGCACCCTCACAGACAAACAAGAAAACGACCACAAACACACAACAGGTGCCTCAACATACGTTTAAAAGAGTACGAAGAATAATTTGACATTAAAAGATATGCCCATTCAGCTCAGCATCTAAATAGATGTGTATGCCAAAATTTAGATAGACTTTCATTTTGAAGCGTAATAAGAACCAGGTTGTGAGAGAGTTCAATGAAGAGTTCTGCATCGGGAAACACTCTATGTCGTATATCAGTAAACAGTCAATGAAGCTGTATGCCTGTGAGTTTGAATGTGATTGCGATAGCAAATATACGGACACTCTCGGTTGGTTTTTGCCGTCGCCGTTGCCGTCAAGTTCTGTGTAAAGTCGAAATCGATCTACCGGATCTACGTATCTTTTTCTTGACATGATGTAAAAGGAGATGTTTTCGCACAAATAAGGCGCCGGCTACTGCTTAGCCCTTGAGTGTAGATCGAACATACAACACAGAAATAGCATACAAACAGCAGTACATGTAAAATAAGCACACGTATGGAAAAACACACTCCCACACACATATCAAATAACATCATCGTAATGTAAAAGGAAATATTCGAAAGGCAATTAATAATGCCTGTGATAAGGCCACTGGTCAGCATTAAATCGAATCGGCACATTCGGGCAGCATAGCAATCAACACTTCTGGTCATTATGGGGATGAATGTACGTTCACCGCGAGTGTAAAAGCTCGCGAGCGTTGTGGATGGACGCTGCTCAAGTATGGCTGAAATGAGCAGGCCATCTCCGTCGCACGAAGGGCGCATGCGATAACATCAACCTTCATGCGAGGCCTGGCCGTGGATAGTTCTTGAAACAGAGAGGATACGCCCTGACTGTCTTTCGTCGCGCGAAGGAGCATGAAGGGCCGGTGGTGGGAGAAGGGGGAGGGTGGGGAGGGCTGCGTCGCTCGAGCAGGAACTGCGAACCTTGATCATAAGGGCACGGTCGCGACCGCTGGCGCACGCGCTCTCTGCACAGAGATCAGTGGAGGGTTCGCATACCACGTACTGTACATGCTGTGCTCTCACCAATTACTTCACGTTGAGACGACAGACAGCACGAAAACCGCTTCGCTCCCTGGAGCGGCCGCATTCGCTTACACCAGCGTTTTGTAGCGTTACGCTAGATCGGATATAAGAGACATATCAGCGAGCCTTACTTCGTGTAACATCGAATTTGCTGCTATCGCATTCATTGCTTCGTCCTTGGGGCGAAACTATGGTATCTTCAGACGCACAATACTCACGGATTCAAACCTGCCATCAAGTTTTTGTAGTATAACGACTGGTATGCGTAATTGCGCCATATAATCACGTCATGTCGCGACGAATCTGGTCTCTAAAGGTAATGTTGGCTCTGAGCTAGGCGTGCGAGTCTAAATTACGCCGATATGATCCGAACTGAAGACGGTGAAAACGAACGGATGTGCGCCACTTAACCCTAAATTGTCCCGTTGCAATCCGTAAGTACTGTACATATAAAACAAAAGTTCACGGTAAGATGGCAGCTTGAAGAGGTGAAAATTCCTAGCACACGGGGTGTCGCTGAGCCTGGAGCCAACGTTTCGGCGGGTGGTCTTGTCTTCTTCAAGACAGCAAGGCTTCATATGTAAAGCGCTCGGCGATTGAAACGCGATTCTCGGAGCGCGTGTCTGCTGGCGGCGTGGGTGACGGTGAAGGCGAGAGCGTTCGTGACGCATTGTGACTGCATCAAGTACCCAGTCACTCGGTCTGTGTCTCTCGGTGGCGCCGGCGGAGCGCTGCGTTCCTTCCTAATGTCCGCCCAACGTTACTAGTACAAACTCTAGTAACGTTGCGCCTACCCGCCAGGTCCAGCCGCTTCACGAGGCGCGGCACGTGAACGCAGTGTTTCGATGCCATGGCAAGCATTGCTCCGCTGTCGCCACATAGAACCGCAGAGTGAACGGCTGTCTACCGGATGCAGTCACCATATGTCAGGAACGCTCTCAGACTCACCCTCACCGCCAACAGCCATACGCTCCGAGCACATCACCGGCCACTGTACATGTGGCTCTGGTCTGGACGTGTTTGTATTGTGATAGTTGATAGCCTTCCTTCAGTTTGCGCATGTGGGGATATTGTGGGTTGTTTGCTAATCCCCACAGAGGCCATGCGCCTCCCTCTTTTTCAATAAAGGACTTTCCATCCATCCATTTGGCTTAACTTATGGTGCTTCTAAATTATGGAGCTTCGTTTATTGGCAAGCATTTCTGTCACAGTAAGGCTTCGCATTTTATTGCGCAAGCATTCTCACGCTTCTTACCATAGAAAACAAGCGACCAGGAGAGCACAAAGTCGTAGGCGGCTAGATAGATAGATAGATAGATAGATAGATAGATAGATAGATAGATAGATAGATAGATAGATAGATAGATAGATAGATAGATAGATAGATAGATAGATAGATAGATAGATAGATAGATAGATAGATAGATAGATAGATACGGTCAAAGTCGCAGAAGTTCGCTAAGAATGCTTCGCATTTAAAAAATTGAAGCCAGTTCCACGCCTCTAAGCACCGCAGCTGGCAAGCAACCGCCACTATTTGGCGAACGTAGATTGAGTTCTTTCGTCTTCTTCTTTTTTCTTTCCCCTATCCTTCTTTCTTTATCTATTTCTATATTGCCCACTCTCCTAGTTTCCCTCCCCGTCACCCTCACTTCTTTTTCTCGCCACTTGCTATATTATACTGTGCATGGCTATGCAATGGTTGACTCTGTCACCCCCTCCTTTCCATCTGCCTCAACATGACATCAGTCCTCCTCACCCAAATTTCCCTTTCCCATCTCCTTGCTAAACTGTACTATATACAAGGTTATGGCATGCATTATACCCTCTCCCTGCCTGCTTTCCTTCCTCCTAGCCGTTCACATCACTACTCCTTACTCTCACTTCCCTTTCCCACCCCCTCGTTATACTATACATGGCTATGCTACGCCTTACCCTCTCCCCTCCTCATTTTCTTCCTACTCACTCTCAATGTTCTTTCCCACCCCCTTGCTATGCTATTCTGTGCATGGCTGTGCTGTGCTATGTGCTGCTTGGCACATACCCTCTTTCCGTGGCGCATATCCGCGCAGTTTTGGGGGTACGGCTCACGGCGCTACTCAAAGCTTAAATAACTCCAGAGTTAAGAGTACTTGCATCCCTCCGACCGCAACAAAACAGCACCTTCCCCCGCGCTCTTCATAAGGACGAATGAGCCATATAGGAGCAGTGTGGCCGATGTAGCGCATATTTTACTCAATGACCAGGTGAACGCATATATAATAGAATAAACATGTTCCGACGGTTGTGATCTCCAGACTCCTTGGATAGATTATTGATGCTTTAGCCATGATGCAACCGGCGCATGCCGCGGTTTATGCGATCCTAAAAGAGCAACCTTAAAATCTAATACCAGCAATTCTGTTTGTACTTGACAAGCAGATTGCCCGGACGCTTCAGTCATCCGCTGATAGTAGAAATGCTCAGCAAATCCTGGACAGGCTATGAAGTAGGCAGCCGAAACTCATCCGAGCAGTGTCTCTTTGTGTGACGTATTTGAATGTACAAGCTGCCAAAACGCGCAGACCGGTCTGGCAAGCGCAGAGAACGAAAACGACGAAGGCGAACCGCTAGAAAACGCTGCCAATTTGTTGCCGCTGCAAATTACAGAACCATGCCCTCGCAGCTGTAAAACAGTAAGAACTGTCATCATCATCATCATCATCAACCTGTCTACGCCCACTGCAGGGCAAAGGCCTCTCCCATGTTCCGCCAATCCACCCGGTCCTGTGCTTTCTGTTGCCACGTTATACCTGCAAACTTCTTAATCTCATCTACCCACCTAATTTTGTGTCTTCCCCTCACGCGTTTGCCCTCTCTTGGAATCCAGTCAGTTACCCTTAATGACCACCGGTTATCCTGCCGACGTGCTACGTGGCCGGCCCATATCCATTTCTTCTTCTTAATTTCAACTATGATATCCTTAACCCCCGTTTGTTCCCTGACCCACTCTGCTCTCTTCCTGTCTCTTAAGGTTACACCTATCATTTTCCTTTCCATCGCTCGCTGCGTCGTCCTCAATTTAAGTTGAACCCTCTTTGTAAGTCTCCAGGTTTCTGCTCCGTAGGTAAGTACCGGTAAGATGCAGCTGTTATATACCTTCCTCTTGAGAGATAGTGGTAGACTACCATTCATGATTTGATAATGCTTGCCGAATGAGCCCCATCCCATCCTTATTCTTCTAGTTATTTCACTCTCATGGTTCGGCTCCGCGGTTACTACCTGTCCTAAGTAGACGTACTCCTTTACAACTTCCAGCGTCTCGCCACCTATCGCGAAGCGCTGTTCTCTGCCAAGATTGTTCCACATTACTTTAGTTTTATGCATATTAATTTTCAGACCTACTCTTCTACTTTCCGTATCCAGTTCAGTAATCATGAGCTGTAATTCGTCTCCCGCGTTACTCATCAATGCAATGTCGTCAGCGAAGCGCAGGTTACTGAGATACTCTCCATTAACTCTTATCCCTAATTCTTCCCAATCTAGGGCCCTGAAAACCTCCTGTAAACACGCGGTGAATAGCATTGGAGAGATCGTGTCTCCCTGTCGTACGCCCTTCTTTATTGGGATTCTGTCGCTTTCTTTATGAAGCACTATAGTGGCTGTGGATGCGCTGTAGATTTCTTCCATTATGTTTATATAGGCTTCGTCGATGCCCTGATTCCGCAGTGCTTGCATGACTGCTGATGTCTCTACCGAATCAAATGCCTTCTCGTAATCTATGAAGGCTATGTATAGGGGTTGGTTGTATTCCGCGCATTTCTCTGTCACCTGATTGATAGTATGAATATGGTCTATTGTTGAGAATATGGTCTATTGTTAAGAACTGTAATAATGACTAATTCAGCAGCCATTATCTTGCAGATGCTGCGAACTTGCGGCCGCTCCGTATCGCAGAACCATATCGGAGCTCTGAAATAGTGACAGCTGCAATGTCGATGACGTCAACAAATCGACGTTCAGATTTGACCCCCCGCAACGCCATCGAGCCGGCTGCTGAGAATAGCTGTAACAACAAAAATGCAGCTGCAGAGTAAAGTCCAGAGCCACATCTCTAACCATCGATTCTATTTATCCCAAAAAACCTCGGTGACAGCCCAAAGTAATTACCGGTGCCTTTATTTAGATTGGGTGGTGTATTGAAAAAAAAACGGTATAATAAAATTGGAGCCGTGCCTCCACGACATTCTCCAAAGGCGGAACATGGCAAAACAATTAGATTTTGCTCATCTGAGCGCTATCGCCTCTTTTAGTCACACTGGTATGAACGAAATTATCTGCTTATTTATAACTGCCCGGACATAACCGTGAAGCCATTATGCATGCGGGAAAAATGTACTACCACGAGAAAGAAGTATAGACAAACACAGCGCACACTATCAACCTAAGATTACTAACTTCCCAACGGTCAATCGTAGTTTAGTTCACGCAGCTCATGTGTTGAATATACTAGGCGTGAAGTACGACTTTGTACGCACAATTGCGCAATTAATGTCTCTAGTTCTCTCGCAGAATGGCCAATGCCAGCAAAGTGACATGGTTTGCATATTTAAAGGAGGCAGTTGTTCACGCTCTCTATTGAAGGGACCACTGCTTGCTACCCGCTTGGGATAAGATCCAGACAGTGCATCTAGGGAGTTAACTAAAGTGTGAACATAGCAATACGCGCAAATAACTCCATGTTGTACGTATAGTTCCATTTGAATCAACAAGGTGCCGCCGAGCGAGGCTCCGAGGCACTTTTTGCTCACAAGGCACTGTGTGGTTTTGACTTTCGCGCTTGTATTGTACTAAATCAAGATGACAAAATACATATTCTCGAAACAAAACTAGCAGAACAATTTTACTCGGCTTGCCTATGAGGTAAGTATCGCCGCGGTAGCGGACGCATGAACCCGACGGCTGTGCTATAGGACTTAACACGGCTCAATGCGGCCGAAATCGGCTCGAATTTCGTGTACGGCTCGCATGGGCTGGATATGTGAAACCAAGGGTGCTATGCAGGATGGCCCGAGCTTCTCGGGCACACGATTTTGCTCCAAGCTTGCATTACGGCGGTCATGACAGGAAGATAGTGCGGAGCACGCGATAGCAGCGTTGATAAAAACGGCTACAAGAACGAGAATGGCGTCACAAGCGCATGTGCGATATTTGCGGCGGTTTTCAAAGGAACACTGCGTCCGAACGCGACAGCGCCGCCACTTAGTCAGCATTTTGACAGTGCAGCGAGTCAGCGTAATTGTCGCGCTATCTTTATGACAACTGTTCATCGCGCCTGCCACGGGCGTGTTCGTGGGCGTTTGTCCTCTTTCGGAAAATTCTTTCATTCCACCTGCATCATGGAAATTTCCACTCTCGAAGGCAACAAGGGCGCACACGCAGCACTCTGGTGCAGCTCGTTTCGCTTCTTTGGAATATTACAAATAGATGAATTGACAGGTTACTGCTATACTTACATTAGACGTCTGAAGATTTTTCTGTAGTAGCGAATCGGTAGAAACAATGTCTCCCAAAACAAGTAAATAATAACATTTCTCGCCGCAAATCCCACCAGGGGCGCTTGCTTCATAGCTGTGAGTGGTACGTCGTGAGAGCGGTTAAATTGAGTGGGAGACATCGTAGCCACGTGATGATATAACCTTTAGTTTTTCGTGCGTGTGTGCATAGTCTGTGCGATTAAGCTCACAGATGAATCGTGCCGCTCGCTGGCGTTGCGGCGTGAGCACTGCTCCTCGGCAAAAGGAAACGCGGTGGGCGGACCCGCTCTTCGCCGCGGGCGTCTGTCAATCAAATTGATTGACGTGCGAACTCGGGCACAAACTCGTTGATTCTGAAAAGGTCCCAGTTCAACTCGGGACTGTCATAGTGCCGGTGTGCCTGTCAAGTGTTTCATGCGGTGGACGCTACTCAGCAGCTTTTTTGCATATAAAATAATTTGGTCAGGTTGCACTACTTGTGCAAGGCTGGGGCCATCGGAGGAGCTTGTGATCACCTAGCTTCTTTCAGCTTTTTACGTGGCTCGTCTACTCAGTATGCTTGGTCTGCTTCGGGGTAATGACCGTGTCAGTTCGGTCTCAATATCGATGCTATTGATTAGGAAGGCCTTAGCTAACATGATATTGAATAGCCCTTGCTTAACTGTTAATGTTTTAATTACCAGATTAATTACCCAGGTTTAATTCGCAAGGTCCTGAATAGCACAGATGTAATTAGCATAATACTAATTACCACGGTCCTAATTAACACGACCTCGGTGAGTAACGTCTAGATTATCTTGGTTTTAATTATACGCTCCTTATTAGCGTCGTGTTAATTAGTATTAATTGTTAATGTTTCAATTGCTGCGCCATTAATTACTCAGGTTTAATTCGCAAGGTCTTGAATAGTACAGAGGTAATTAGCATAATCCTAATGAGCACGACCCTAATTAGCTCGCTCGTAATTAGCATTCATGTAATTAACATTAATTGATAATGCCTTAATTACCACGTCATTATTTACTCAGGTTTAATTCGCAAGGTGCTGAATAGTACAGAGGTAATTAGCATAATACTAAATAGCACGATCCTGATAAACGATCTCTGTGAGTAAGGGCTTGATAATCTTGGTTTTTAGCGTCGTGGTAATTCGCATGACCTTAATTACCTTGTTCCTGGCTTTACACGACTTCATTAGCATGGTCTTAGTAAGACGTGGCTTAGCTCGGCCTTAGCATAATTTGGCCTAATCAGATTCGTCATAGCACGTCCTGAATTAGCTAGGTATACCGCCCAGCCAATTAGCTAATCAGCCGGGCGCACGTGCTCTGGGAGCGAGCAGACGATGAAGAATAGAACGACAAGGGCGCGCGCCGGCCGAGCAACGCGCTAGAATGTACAGGGCGACCATGGTGATTATACACGTGGCCTCGGCGATTAGCTCTAGCCGCGGTGTTGTAAATCGCTCGGTCGGAACTAATCTCAGAGGCAACGGTGCTGATTATTCTAAATGATACTTAGTGCAGACATTAAACGCTTGAAAATGAGTTCGAACGGCCCGCGCACACATAAGAAATATAGTTAGTAGAGCTTTCTGCCACTTTTCTGGCATGGGTGCCACTGTCTGCCACTTTTCTGGCAGGCCAGTTCCACGCCTGTGAAATTTGAGTTAACAGCGGAGCCGGCAAGCAAGCGCCACCACAAAGTATTGTGGAACGTATTACTGTGGAACTGACAAAGCGGCAAGGCCAGTTCCACAGTAATACGTTCTGGCAGGCCAGTTCCACGCCTGTGAAATCTGAGTTAACAGCGGAGCCGGCAAGCAAGCGCCACCACCTGGCAAAGTTTTGTGGAACGTATTACTGTGGAACTGACAAAGCGACAAGGCCAGTTCCACAGTAATACGTTCTGGCAGGCCAGTTCCACGCCTGTGAAATCTGAGTTAACAGCGGAGCCGGCAAGCAAGCGCCACCACCTGGCAAAGTTTTGTGGAACGTATTACTGTGGAACTGGCAAAGCGGCAAGGCCAGTTCCACAGTAATACGTTCTGGCAGGCTAGTTCCACGCCTGTGAAATCTGAGTTAACAGCGGAGCCGGCAAGCAAGCGCCACCACCTGGCAAAGTTTTGTGGAACGTATTACTGTGGAACTGGCAAAGCGGCAAGGCCAGTTCCACAGTAATACCTTGTGGCAGGCTAGTTCCACACCTGTGAAGTCTGAGTTAACAGAGGAGCCGGCAAGCAAGCGCCACCACCTGGCATAGTTTTGTGGAACGTATTACTGTGGAACTGGCAAAGCGGCAAGGCCAGTTCCGCAGTAATACGTTCTGGCAGGCCAGTTTCACGCCTGTGAAATCTGAGTTAACAGCGGAGCCGGCAAGCAAGCGCCACCACCTGGCAAACGCAGATTGAGTTTTTTCTTCTTCGTCTTCTTCGTTTCTTCTTTTTTCATCTCTTTGTCGTGATCTCTTTGTATAATGCCCTCTCTCCTTCTTTCCTTCCCCCTCACCCTCACTTTGATTTTCCACCCCTTGCTATACTATACTGAACATGGCTATGCAGTGGTTTACCCTTACGCCTCTTCCTTTTGCCCATCCTTTGTCTTATCCTCACCTTAACATTAGTTCTCACCCTCACTTCCCTTTCCCATCCTCTTGATAAACTATACTGCACAAGGATATGCCATGCTTTAGCCTCTGCCCTCCTCCTCTTCTTCATCCTCACGTTCACGTCAAACCTCCCCACCTTCGCTTCCCTTTCCCACCAGTTGCCATTCTATGCTATGCATGACTATGCTGGGCTAGGAGCTGCTTGTCATATAACCGCTTTCTGTGGCCATACCCGCCGAGTTTTGAGCGGACAACTGCTGTATTCCAAGCTTAAATAGTCCCGCTGTTAAATATTTTGGGAAGTAGTTAGAAATATAACGCACTTACTTGTTAGGAGTAATTTTAGGTGTTTAGGAGTAAATAAAGACGTTAACGATCATCATACAACTGGTGCTCGTTGCGACTCGAAAGCCAAAACGCGACAAAGTCTTAAATGTCACTGCCATTACAACAGCTTGAAATACAGTCCCCTGCCGAGCATTGCTTTGTTCAGATACGATGTCGCTTTACTTGTGACGTAACTTTTGCTGCTGCATACTGTGTGCAGTGCTTAAAGTCAGGGGGGTGAGAAAGTCCCCCCCCCCCACAATTTTTTTAGCAGGGACTCGACCCCCCTTGGCAGGTCAAGTGTAGCACTGCGGCATCCATTTGACAAGCACTAAAGTTGTTTTTTAGATGTCAAGTGTCTCTTGCTCGGGGGTATGTCACGCGGCGTGGTAATCCGCACGCAGCGTAATAGTCCGCACTCACACTACGCATGCGCAACTCTACTCCTTCCCTCTCTCCAACAGCTGCGCGTTACTCTCTCCACTTCTCTACCAGCACCTGCTTGCGCTTCTCCTGCGTTCTTGCTTCTGCTTTTACGGCGCATACGCTTCTCTCCTCCTCTAGTATCCTCTCCTTCAGGTGGTAGAGCTCTGCGCGCGTTCAGTCCAGCGCTTGCCTCGGTTGGCTCCTCTGAAATGCGGGCTCGACACGCAGAAATTCTCTCCTGCGCAGCGCCGCGATGAGGGCCAGCGCATGCGCGTCCCCTCCCCTCTTTCTCCTCTCCTACGCTGCCCCTCTCTCGCGCGCCTGTCGACTGCGTTCCCCGCACGCCCTGTGAGAATTAACGGCCAGGCTAGAGGGAAGACACGACGCGCGTTCCTCTTCGCGTTCCACGACGCGAGGTCGGTAGCATGCCCAGCGAACGCCAACAGAACGCGATCGTGCAAGTGCTCCGGCTTCGCATCGCCTCATGGTCCCCTTTAGTGGGAGGTGGTGTAATTTTTTTGGCAGTAGTGCTTTGTGCGAGGAAGTAATATCGCGAAGTTTCCGAATTATGATGTAATCTCTATTATTCGGTTGATGGGGCGTCAGAAAAACAGAAAAAAACGATATTGTCGTACAGCTGAACGCAATTTCTCGAGAAAATGCACACTTCGGGTCACCACCCCGTTCGACTAAGCTTCTTGGCACAGCATACTGTTTCACGAGACACGTGAGCCTGAACCTCCAGAATAAGTGAAGAATTAGTGAAGGTTCAGCTTGGTCTCTTTAGGTTACCAGTCAATTTTTATTCGTTTTGTTGTACATTGCGGGTCTTGTGTAATGCCAAGGACGCATGTATTATGCCTACTTTTCAAGGCAAGCTTGTGTGAAAATAAAGTATAGCATTGTCGTGCCTGAGGTTCTCAATACGGTGAGTCAACTAATGTTCTGTGTTGCAGATAGAGTTATTTGCTTTGAGCTCACACATCTTTAGCCCTGTATACAACCCAAGTTATTTTTGATAATCGTTTCGAAAATGTCAGTTTTTTTGGTGCTTGATTGGATCGGCACACTAAATATATGCCCGAAATACACTATGAATAATATATTCATTTGCATAACATACCTAAGCATTTGTTCAATTCTACCGAAGGCAGTTGGCTGCACTACACTGTGATCGTCCCAAGCACAACTTCTGTGGCCACAGAACAGCAGTTAATCTAAGATATACATATATATACATAAGTTAATTGTCCTTGGTTCCAGTGATTAATAATATGAAGTGCAGGCGCACGCGCAAAAACAAAAAAAAAGATATATTTATTCGAGACCGGTAGAAACTTCGAATAAATGTGTCTTTTTCGTTTGATTCAAATAAGTGCACTTTTTACAAATAATTAATAATTATAATGGATTTTTGGCTTGTATATATATATATATATATATATATATATATGTATACACACACACACACACACACACACACACACATATATATATATATATATATATATATAGGTTCCCACCCTATGAGTGACCCCCCTCCAATGAAGGGAGCCTTTAGGCCTTGACTGTGTGTACAACGAAGAACGCCCGTAGACGTTAACTTACTTCCTTATTTAATGTTTAGGAAGCGCACAAAAAGAAAAGCCTTCCTGACCGAAAGAGGCTCTCCACAAGTCACTGAATCAACGTACTGTTTTATTCATCCTGCGCTCATATTACTAAAACGTTTGAATAATAGTCCACGCGGAGTGCTCGGTGTTGTCGCCCTTGCCTGCTCCTATCATAATGTGCACATTTTAAGGACTGGGTACGTAAAGTTGCAAGTACAAACCAGCTAGCCTAGCAACAGGTTTTATCGAGCGACTCAAGAGCCTGCAGCTCATGAAAATAAACTTCAGACGCCGCCTCGCCAGGCACCTATTAAGTCATTAGACGTTATAAATGTCTAATGCCTTCTTTAAGCGCTGCTGCCATATGAATTATTTATCATCTTTTACTCAAGGTTGATGACAGTATTTGCAGAGCCAAAGACACACGTGTTCAATGCAGAGATCAAGAGCGCCTCCAGCCCGCGCTGCCTTCATCTCTCTGTCGCCTCTTTTTTTTGTCTTGTTTTTTTTTTGTCGTGTAATGGTGCAAGCGTGGCTGATTAACACAAACATTGCGAGTAGCGATTACACGCGACTCTCGCCAGGATCCTTAAGGTTCACGTAAATGCCTCTAGCAACCCTTCATTCGCACCCACTCGTATCATGCTGGTGACCGCGGCACCCGTTCAAATAATTGCCTGAGGCGAGGTGCAACCAATAGGTGCAACACGAACGCTACCATTATTTCGGACGTCGAACCAGCATGTATCCCACGCGCAGCAGCGTAATGACATATGCTCTATAGGCGTGAACATCAACTCCGGTTCGCGAAAGAAATTCGGCACTGTATATAGATGGTAACGTGGTCGCTGCGTCACACCATGGAACCTAAAGACTCTCTCCTTCTCTCTCTCTCTTTATATTATATATATATGGAGATAATGCTTATAATGCTGAGGAAGCAGGGTGCGCACGAAGATGCTGCTCTAGTAGTGTCGATTAGCGACGCCTCGCCCCTGTAATTCCTTTGATGTGCACGCGTTCTCGGGAATTCGCGCACCTATCGTGTTATGCCTGTGGCGCTGTGCAAAATATTCTTGCGTGACCGCTCCCGGTGCTCGTCGGCAGCGTCTCGAACACAGAGACGCCGCCGATGCCACTGACCGGCGGTCATCCGGGCGTGGGCGACTGCGCCGACAGTGTAATTTGGTCGTATCAAAGATGCAACGCGCGCCCACTCAACGCCTCCCCACTGGCGTCCTCGGCCTCCCTGTCGATGCCGTAAGAGTAGCCCACTCGCATTTGCGTGTGTGCGTGAGTTCTGTTAAGGTATCAGAACAGATGCCTCTGAGCGATTTAACGTCATTTACGACTATTCGCTTTGATTGATGGAGGTGTGGTGGAAGTTCGGTTGAAGCGTGGGTACCCCGCACCTCCACCACTCTGTAAGATAGCAGCACAGTCGTGGTGTCGACGCGTTTTATTCGGTACTGCCGCCTAACCAACGCTCGGGACGAAGATGACGCTCACAGTGATGATGATTACGTAGAAATGAAGAGGATGAAGGATGGCTGTTGTGAAGATTGTGCTCACAATAAGTACGTTAATGGATGCGGTCTTACAGAACAAACTAGAATAACACAGACGCCCAACAGAACAGCACTTAGACACGCTGGCACTTGTTTAACCTAAATTTCCGCACTGCGAACGTGAATCCCAGTTGAAGGGACTAGTGCCTTCTCGTAATTCGCGGCGGTGGTTTTGCTTCAAGGAATTCATTATGTCTAAAAAAGACACAGCCGCGTTAGTCGCAAGGAACTTCATGTGCACGTGTTTTATGCAAATTCACGCCACTCTTGGGAAATGCACTGTGAATGCTTTTTTAAATGGAAAGACTAACACAAAGCACATCACAAATATGGCAGAAATATTTTTGCGTAAAATTTTGCGAACGGCTTTGCCAGTGAAGCTGCTACCGAATTGAGCGTCGTTTGTCTGTCATCAAGCTTTAAACAATACCGAATATGTCCAGCGCAGTCTTACGCCCTGTTTGGCGTAAAGAGAATAAATTAATTTCCGCGTTCCCCAATTGTATACCCAGAATACCCCCCTCCCTCACCCTCCCAGTGGAAAGCTGCTATTTCCAGGACAGCCCTTGACGACCTGCGAAGACTGATTTACCGGGCAAGCCGGATAACAGCAGCAAATTGGGGCCCTGGAGCAGCAAATGGGGGCCCTGGGGGCCCACGACCTTCGGGTCAACAGTCGAGCGCCATAACCCCTAGACCACCGTGGCGGGGTAGACGCCGCCTATGAAGAACTGTCCGAAAATGCGTCAAATTGATATGACGTTGCTTCAAGGCACTCGGTATTCAATTCAATAAAAATGACGTGACAATTAATTTATGTGTCACAGTAATTGTTCCTGATTAAATTGTAATTAATTCTCTGTATTCTGAAGTTATTGTTGCTCTGTTTTTGCATAAATAGAACGAAATCTCAAGCTAGAAATATGGCGCAAATGTTTTTCCGGTTATGTCAATGTTGAGAAAACACAAATTATACTTTTGTCGTGGCTCGCGGGAAGCGCACGCCGAACGGCTCGTCGAGCATAGTAGTGCCTTCAGCAAAGTGATCATATGCAACAGTACGCTTAAAAATGGAGTTAAATGAAGACAAATTTATTATGCAGGATGTTCAATTCATTCAAAGATCAATGTATCTTGCTCTTTCTTAGCCCCTAGTCGATAAATATAACAAAAACAAGGGGTGTCCAAAAACAAGAATGCCGCCGCGACGGCGCAGTGGCTTCGGCGCTCGGCTGTTGCCCCGGGAGACGCTGGTTCGATCCTTGCTCGCGGTGGTCGCATTCCGATGGAAGCGACATGCTAAAGGACAGTTTACTATATGCTGTAGAAGTGCACGTTAAAGGGACGCTAAAGAGAAACACTATTTCTCTCCTATTAGTAAATTACTGTTTCACAATTCCAAAATCACCACGCTTGCCGCGAGAAGGCGCTTGGTAAGAGAGAAAACGCGAAAAAAGCAAATCCGGGGGGGGATCGGAGATCTCTGTTCGTTCCGCGTTCGTTCTGGCGGTGTTACGTCACAAAAGTGGGCGGTCCGCAGCTCTCTTCCGCCGAGAGGAAGAGGACAGCCAATCGTCAAGCGGTGAGCGGCGAGCTTTCCGGAAGTAGACGCGCATCGTTTGTCCTCGGCAAGGGGACCGTATATTTCAAAACGAAGTGTTTCTCGCCTTCTAATAAATACAGTTGTTATACGAAAAGATATTGTTTTTCTTTTCAAGGTAAACAGTTTCTGAAACAGCAATAGGTTTGAGCGCTGATATTTATTGGTGTTAGTTTTTCTAACGTGCTCGCTATGTGAAGTCGCACACGCGAAAAAGAGAAAGTGAAAAGTAGCGGTTGGCGCAGTTTTTCAAGATGTCGTCCCACCGGAATGTCTGGCTTGGCTCCTGGGTGTCGAATCGTCAAAAGGAGCTTCTGCTGGCTTTTATAAAAGAGCACCCACAGATACCTACGCCGTCGTGCCCACTGGGGCCATCGTTCACGAGTGAGGACCGGGACGACACATGGCAGTAGCTGGTAGCGCTTTTGAACTAAGAAGTCCCTGCGCGTAAGTCCACAGGCAGGCCCGTTCATTTTGTTCGCACTGTTCGTTTCGAGAACAGAAAGCGACGCCGCACTCGCTCATGTCTTCAAACGCATCTCGCACCTCTAACCGCAAGAGAAGCAGACGTCGCAAGCGCCATTTTCTCAAAATCAGCTGTTGCGGCAGCCGCAACCGCCGCATCATGCCGTGCGAAGCCGTTTGTTCGCTTGAGAGAACGCGTGCGAACGGTCTCGCGCTCCGTTCGTTTGTAGCAGACGACATGCTCGTTATGACGCGGTATGACGTCACCAAAAAATAAAAGATCAAGCAAAAAGAAAAATGGCTACGCCCCTCAGAGACGTGGTTTTTTCCGGCTTCGGCCAATCGCGTACGCCGCCAGAATGGGTACAGAACGAACGGCGCAGAACAGAGACCTCCGATCACCCCACTCGTTATGCCGCGATATGACGTCACCAAAAAAGAAAAGATCAAGCAAAAAAAAAGAAATGGCGACACCCCCCGGCCTTGAGTGGCATCTCCCGCTTCAGCCAATCAGCGCGCTTGTTCTTCCCCAGGAGAACGAACAAGCGGAACGAACAGATCTCCGATCGCCCCCCCGGTTTTCAACGCCACACTGAAGTTTCTGCAGCAAACGTCGTGACGTCATATATTTTGACGGTGTCTGCTAGGTCCTACGTAGTTCCTACTCAGTAAAGATGAAGTACATTGTCTTCTGGGGGGTCCGTAGACTTAACATACCAAGTTTCAGAAAATTTCGTTGAGCCATTGTCGCTAAAATACGAAATATACACTTTGAAATTGGTTACATCACGCGTGGAGATTTCGGCGCTAAATTTGAAAATGAAACTTTGACCTTGATTTTTTCTTCCATTATTAAACCTATGATGGTAGGGGTAACGACCGTATAGTTCTCAGAGTACAATTTATCAATGTAATTTGATTCACTGTTTCTCTTTATTGTCCCTTTAAAGAACTCCACTTGGTATAAACGATCTAGAGCCTCCCACTACGGCTTGACTCGTATTATCATCGTTGTTTTGGCCCGTAAAACCCCGGAAATCATTACTTATGACAAAAATACAGCGTTGAATGGCAGTAGGATCACGGCGCGGCGAAGGGAAAGCAGTGATGTTGAACTAGTTTCAGTCCTTTTCTTTCGTAGTTTAAACCTTCCACCTCACACCTTTAACACTAATGCGGGATTACGACGTCGGTGAAGATTACCACGGAAGGGTTACTGCACGATCATTCAGAGTGTATGGACTGCTGATCGGATAGAACATTTCTTGTGGAAAACTTGTTCTTCATTGTCGGACACCCGCCTCAGTAGCGCGGCGATTTTTTCAGCGATGGCGGGTTCTGACAAAGCTATGAAAATAGCGCTCACTGGTTGTTTCAACGGGGCTTCTAGCTTAACCCTCCTTGAAAGCACGACACAGCTCCTGTAACTTTTTGTGCAAAAGGCAGTACCAGTGCAAAAGTTCGCTGTGTTTACCACTGCGAACGCTGTCACTTGGCTGCATTGTAACGTCATCAGCGCTTTCGTTTGTCATCAAAAGAAGCGTGGCCCATTGGGTGCGTACTTTATAAACCAGCCATAAGGTTTATTGTTCAGGAGACAGAAGACAGACAGTGAGGGCCAAGTGACCAGGAGCGTAGCCAGGAGGTTGGTTTGGCTGGCACAAACCAGGGCTGGGTAGTATAGCGATACAAGAGCATCGCTATAGTATCTCAGATATACTACTGTGTATCTCTATTGCTGTGTCGAGATACATTTGAAGAATGTATTTGTATCTCACTAGAGAAATACTTTTACGATGTATCGAAGGCGTGCAACCTGTCGGCGACGCAGGGAGGGTGGCGAAGGGATCCCCGCAAGCTGTGTATCTGTATTTCTATGTCGAGATACATTTCAAAAATGTATTTGTATCTCACTAGTGAAATACTTTTACTATGTATCGAAGGAGCGCCACCTGTCGGCGAAACATGGAGGGTGGCGAAGGGATCCCCGCAGGCATAAATTGGCCCATGCGGCAAAGCGCCCGACGCAGCCGATGGCATAATCGCAGCGGCAGTATTGTCAGCCTTGCCGACAAAGTCGCTATCTCTTACGGCTAGCGCAGCACCTGTAATTTTTTTCGGGGGCCAGCCATCTTGTGTTGAAACCGAACCGACGCAGTCTAGCAGGCAGACTGAGAAGCTGCTGTTGCCTGAGTGCAGTTAACTGAACAACCTTCCCAGCAAAGCAGATCTGTGCAAAATAAACGTATGCTTTCTCTCAATTCACCGGTGTTCGTTAGTGATTCGGGCGATATGGTTTACTTGCAAGTTTCAGTGCGCTGCAACAATATTCACAATATTGTGCTGCACCTAATAAATGTCTTTCCGGAGTATCAGCATCTTCGCAATAAAATGTATTCCAGTATCTCTATCTGAGTTCCTGCATCTGTATTCCGGGATACTTTTTTCGTCTTTTCGTTGATGCATGCCCGAAGTATCCCGTTACCTCAAAGAGGAATGTATCACAGTATCTGTATTTGGACTTCAGGCCCATGTATTTCGATATCTGTATTTCGGACTACTTTTCTGAGTATCTCTGCCCAGCCCTGGTACAAACACCCCGAAATTTTACATCCAAGCTGTATATTGCCAGGCAAAACCAAAATTCACCTACTCTGCGTACGCAAAAACTCCGAGAGCGTACGTGCCACAAGAATTGGGCAAACCCGACTCACCATACTGGTCTACTACAGATAAGAAATAGCACGTGCGAATGCGGAGTGAATGCAAACACTGTGATCAACTCAAGCCAAACGTATACTTGTAACCTCACAAAGAAACACAAATACCTCGATCAACCATCGGGAGTAACCAAGTGATTAAACACGGGCGCAGGAAGCTTTTAGCTGCACTAGTTAACCATCTGCAGGGAGTGTTCAGGCGGTGATTCTTGCACTTTGTTGCCCGCTCCTCCCCCCGCCCCCCTTCCTCAGTCGAAAAAGAAAAACGTGGAGGACGCTTGAGGTTCGTCTTCAAGAGTAAAACGTGACAGCATAACCGGACCCCGTTCGCATCCCCTTCTCAATCGCTAGCCTGCCTTCGCATCTCGGTGGACACCTCAACCATACCGCGCTGCGCTGTGTTGAGCGTAACAGTGGTGGTTTCAAACTAACATATAATGCCTACTGCAAGTAACTTTGCGAAGAGCCCACTACGCCATAATTCTTACTTTTGCGAATTTTGCGACTACGTGTCCGTAAGGCAAAACACGCACCTACGGATCTGTACACTTTGTTGATATTGCTGCTGATAACGATAATTATTTACGTGTGAGCGCTTTGCAATGACAAGGCCTTTAAACGCCCACTCGATGTGCAGTTCACATGTTTTGATCTCTGGTGCAATTCTATGTGCTACTCCTCACACAACATGGCATTCTTATAGTTTTTCTTTCTTTTTTTCTCGGAAACAGTTTCAAATGGACACTAAAGAGAAACAATGAATAGGTTTAGATCGATAAATAATGCTCTGAGAACTCTAATGTCGTCAATTTCGCCATCATAGGTTTACTAATAGAGGAGGAAATGAAGTGCAAAGTTTCATTTAAATTTCGTGCTGAAATCTCCCCGCGTGACATCACGGATTTCAAAGTGCATTTATCTTATTCTGGCGCCATTATGTCAACAAAATTACCCGAAACTTGGTATGTTAAATCTGTGGCTCCCTAAGAGGAGAATGTACTTCATTTTTACCGTTTAGGAAATACGTAGGCCCTAGTAGGCGCCGTCAAAACAGGTGACGTCACGGCGAATGGTGCGGAAACTTCAAGGTGGCGTCGCCACCCACATTTTCTTTTTGCGCGTTTTCTCGCTCACTAAGCGTCTTCTCGCAGCAAGCGTAGTGTTTTTGGTATCGTGAAAGAGTACTTTGCTAATATGAGAAAAATAGTTTTGCTCTTTCGCGTTCCTTTAAGACCTGGCGTGGCTCTGTAGTAGAACACCTGCTTGCCACGGCGGAGGGGTGTATTCCATGCGCACTGGGATCGAAGCTTTTTAATATTTATTTATTTGCATATATCTCGAATTTTCGCCAGCGGATACCACCTACTCTTCGCTCACAACCAATGACGCCGAGACGGGAATTTCTGCGAAACGAGCTCTTTAACCTTATCGTGTTAGAATTTCTTGCGACGCCCCTGCCTGAAGCGAAGTAAATTTTCGCACGCCGCCTAATTCTAACATTGCAATGCTGTAATACGGGTAGCCATCGCTCACAGCTGCTCCTGGTAAAGACATTCCCGAAAACACTCACAAAAGTTCGTCTTCGTGCGCAAGAAAACAAAGTGAGCGCGCGTCATGTTTGTCGGTCACACGGGTGTCCTTGATGCTTGCGCAGACCATCGCGTCGAGCGAACCGGATCTGCACGTTCTCGACCTTGGCCGTGACACATGTGGCGGCCGCTTTAGCAGCACGCGTTCTAGTTTCGAGTCGTTCTATATGGCACAGAGATACATGGTTCAAGATGCTTTAGGAAGAAAAGAATCATAAAAAGGAATAATAATTACAACAACAACAACAACAACAACAACAACAACAATAATAATAATAATAATAATAATAATAATAATAATAATAATATAATAATAATAATAATAATAATAATAATAATAATAATAATAATAATAATAATAATAATATTCAATCAATCAATCAATGATTTATTTAACGTGCCCAGGAACAACCGTAAGGTCTTTGTGCTGGCGCACGCAAAAAAAAAAAATAAATAAAAATAAACAATACAATACAGACAGTTTTCAGAAATAAAAAGAGCAAAAACACGTAGACAAAGAGAAATGAACACAAAAGGGGAGGAGTAAAATAAGACAACACGAGAAATATTGACGGGGCATAAAAAATTAGATTGCATATATACAACTATGTGGAAAGACTGAGAAGGGAAGACTTTGTACATTGTGCCACACTATGTCAAAACAGTGCAAAGCTCGGATAAAAACAATGATTGTGGGCTATGAAAAACGTCAAGATCAAGAAAATTAACATTATAGAGACTTTGTATTCTGTGAACGGTAGAGTGTTGGAAGAAGCAGGCGGGTACATGAAACGGTCTGTTCTCTCTGGTTAACTTACGCGGAATTCGAAAATTAACACAATTGAGAAGTACAGGGCAGGATATGATACCGTGGACTAGCTTGTAAAGAAACAAGAGATCAGAACGATTTCGTCGGCAGTGAAGTGATGGCAATGATAATAATTCAGCAGTATTTGAACGAGATTTTTTAGCAAAGCGATGGTTATATATGCTAAGGAATTTTTTCTGGACTCGTTCAATGGTGTTACCGCTGGATTGAGCAATGCCATTCCATATCACGGACGCATACTCCAGTTGAGGAAGACATAGCGCGGTGTACAATTTTCGGAAGGGCATAGGAGAACGGAATTCTCTAGACAATCTGCAAACACAGCCTAGGGTGCGAAGACCCCGCAAAGCAACACGCTTAGCGTGAGCAGAAAAGTTTAACGTGCTATCAACAACAACACCAAGATCACTGACCTCATAAACCTTGCATAAGGACACAGAATTGACAGAGTATTGAAATGACACGCTAGATGTTTTGCGAGTGATAGACATGAATTTAGTCTTCGAGGCATTCAGAGAAAGGTTATTAGCGTTGCACCATTCGGAAAAAGAGCGCAAATCTGACTGCAGCAAGCGACAGTCGTTAACTGAATGAATTTCCTTAAAAATCTTGATGTCATCGGCATACAAGAGGAAAGAAGAATTACGAATGGCAAAAGAAACATCATTAACGTAAATTAAAAATAGGAGTGGGCCTAATACTGACCCTTGAGGGACCCCACTAGTCACTTTATACAAAGAAGACGTTTGGCCATTTACCGCTACATAACAATATCTATTGAGCAGATAGCTCTGCAGGAGATAATAATAATAATAATAATAATAATAATAATAATAATAATAATAATAATAATAATAATAATAATAATAATAATAATAATAATAATAATAATAATAATAATAATTTTATTATTATTATTATTATTATTATTATATCTGGTGTTTAACGTCCCAAAACCATGATATGATTATGAGAGACGCCGTAGTGGAGGGCTCCGGAAATTTCGACCACCTGGGGTTCTTAAACGCGCGCCTAAATCTAACTTCCACGGACTCAAACATTTTCGCCTCCATCGAAAATGCAGCCGCCGCGGCCGGGATTCGATCCCGCGTCATAAAAAGGAAAGCGACTGTAGCGTGATGGGGAGCTACGGCTCCTAAAACAAGAAACACTTTCACGCTGCGTGGGACGTCAACAGGCTGTCTTATTCTGTTTTGGCCGCATGACAGCTGCTTGACACTTCGGCGTTGCTTCATTCCGCGTCTGTGCTTTTCGAGGTTGCCATGTTGATCCACTTTATTTGGGTCTCTGGGTCTAGTAAGCAAGGTTGAATCAAAGCAATTGAATGTACAGCTGGGTACGTTCGTGGTCGCGCGTTGACCATCTCTCATCAGAAACCAGTGCATGCAGACCCAGCACTATGCAAAATTTCAGAATAGGCACGCAAAATAAGACGCGTGCGGATCCTACACCACATCCAGCTGCGTGTCTTGTAGCACCACTACAATATCATCTAACGTCATCGTTCCCACTGTATGAACCTTGTCGGTTAAGAACCACGGATTTATTGTTGTTCAATTACGGACAGAAACTGCGGATTTTGACAAGTTATAATTTATGCCAAAATGTGCCTGCCCATACCAAGGCCTATGCTTTCGTGGGCCCACCTTCAAGTCCTAACCGGTTTGAGCGCGCAGCGTGTGAAGAGTACAGGACACCTACAACTCCAGGCCGTCCAGAAGGCCCATGATGTTGCGGTGGGCCTGCCGGTCCCGTCACGGCTGAGGCCATCGGCTCATCCCAGACCACTCAAGGCGTGAGCTCTTCAGGACCTCAATAAAATTCTTGTCATGCCATGTGAAGATGCAGACTCTGGCAGCAAGAACGGTGCGATGGTGCTTGATCAATGCGCTTGCGCCACCGCGTCGTTGAACTCTGCGTGTCATAGGCTGAGGAAGGGGCATTCTTTGCTCGCCCTGCGCTACAATCGCTTCTTCTGAAGCGCTTTCTCTCGTGGTCTGTCGCGAAGCTGTTGGATATAATGGAATGTCCGTGAGACCTGAACATGTATATCGTTTACTTACTGCGAACCCTGGACTGCGTTCGTTACATCCAACTGAATTACTTTGTCTGGGGCAGGTAACTTAGATGACATATATTCAGTGACGCAACTGCATCACGAGCACACCTTGGAAAGATATTGCCATTTAGGAAGTCTGAACTCGAATTTTTCTTTGTTATTTTATACAAGACATGCAGTATCGTCATGCTTTGATATATAGAGTGAAATACCCGCTTTTGCCATCTTCAGGCCAGTACCCTTATAAGAAGGCTGCCTATGCTGATATTGTCACTGCTAACGAGCGCGTGTATAGACACGATTGCGACAAATCTCTCGTTGAAGAATGCCCACATCACTTCTCTCCAGATAACGTTTACAATAACACTTGTTACAGGGTTTCATGCAGTCTTACGTATGGTCCGTAGTCTTATGCTTTGTGAGACAACATTAACCAACTGGCACTGCAACATGTGTTATCGGAAACGTTAAGCAACAGTGAGAGTCCACCGTAGTGGTGCAGTGGTTACTGCGCTCGGTTGCTGACCGGAAGGTCGCGTGTATAATTCCAGGCGCGGCGGTCGCATTTCGATAGAGGCGATATGCTATAGAGGCCCACGTACTGTGAGATGTCAGTGCACGTTAATTAAAACCAGATGTTCGAAATTTTGGGAGTGCTCCACTACGGCGCGCCTCATAATCATACCATGGTTCTCGCACTTAAAACCCTAGATATCATTATTAAGCGACCGTCAGCTTGAACAAGGAAGCGTAGGAGGTGGTCACAATAACAGAATTGGCATTGTACATGAAATATCTGTTTGGAACAAAGAGATGCGAATGTAACTACAAATGTAACCAAAAAGTAGAGAATGAAAAGACAAGAAATGTCACTCCCCAGTGAAAGAAAGTTAGGGCATCAATATTTTTGCGTAAAGGAAGGTCCTGTGTTTGCCTCCATACAAATAAAAGCACACAACAAAACTAGAAAATGGAATCACCCAAAACAGAAACGGAAAGAAAAAGAGCTCGCTTTACATAAGCCTTGGGGAAAATAGGGAGGGAAGAAGGCGACGTGACTTTCGAGATATTCCCGTGTTCAGGGCGAACATCCTCCACGGTCTCTCTCAAGGGGCCACCTTGACGGGGATTAAAGCAATGTAGACAAATACGTCGAGATATAAATCTATCTATGGCACTTCCGCCTGCGCAAGAGTGCCGCCACAACAGACAGGCTCCCATTCGATCACAGGATCTAAAAATCTCAGTTTCAGTCAAACCTTAAGCCGAAGGAGCACACCTTGCCTTTCCCTATGCAGAGCTTCCTCTTTGCCCTTTCCCAACCTCCTTCCCCGATTCGGAACGCGGAATTGTACTACCGGCCTTGGTCAGCTCCGGAAGGATAGCTTGAATGGAACAAGTTCCTCATATCTCGTAATTCTTACGGCAGTCATTCTCCATTTTTTTTTTTTTACCCTGTGGCACGGAGTTGTGTGTCAGTGGGAGACGCTGGGTTTGCCAAGATGCACGTAGTCAGGCTCAGAAACTACTACGGCCAAGGTCTTCTGCCTTCATTCAGCGTCGAACGCGCTTCCGCCGAATTCCTCTCTCAGAGCTGGTTTCCGTGTGACGCCGTCGAGCCACCTTGACTTCCTAGCCCGCGCCGTTCCCACGCGCAGACACGTACCGGAACAAGACGACGACGCGTCGCAGGAAGTGCGACTACGCACCTTCCGCATCTACGAATGGCGGAAGCGGAACAGCAACGGTCTCGAAGTGGAGAAGATTGCAGGAGCTCACGACAGACCGACATCGCGCGCGCGATCCAGAAGGAGCCCCGATGTCCTTGAAAATGAAATCGACCACCTATGCTCGAAGAAGGCGCTTTCTCAATAATTTCCAGACGGCGCTTCGTAGTTGAAGTTGCTAGAAAACGTGCCAATAAAAAAACAAGGAAAGAAAGAGGAAAGCAAGCAACAATGGTTCTGACCTTGCGATCAGTGCGACGGCTCCCGCGAAGGGCACGCGAACGGTAACACTCAAACAGCCACAAAAAAGAAATTTACACAACACCGGGAGTAGAAGAAGCGAAGGGGGGGGGGGTGAGGGGAGGGGGGTGTAGGCGACGACGTAACATCGTCGTAACGCAAAAGCAACTACTCGCTTTCTTCCGCACACTCATGCAGCGCGGCACCTTCTGCGCCGTCTCAACAACCGCTCACTCACGCTCCTTTCACGTTCTTCCGGCGTCTCGTACCGCGCGTACGCCTGTGAAAGAAACATTTTCGACGTTAGCAGCCGGCACGAAGGAAAAGTGGGCATCCCCACTCCCGGCAGACAAGGAGCAGAATGAAAAAAAAAAAAAAAAGCTCCCCCTCCCGGGCGCTGCACAATGCACAAAACGTTCAGCGGGAGTGCAAGCCCCAGTGCCTGTACCTCGGAGTTCATACTGCACACGGAACGGTTCGGAAGGTTACGCGGACTCGACCGAGTGGTTGGGTAACTTCCCAGAACTCTCCCCGCAGCTTATACCGTAACGCTTGTTACCGCTGGATAAAGGAATGACGAAAAAAAAAAACTTAGTGCATTCCAGTTTGTGCCCGTGTTCCCCCCCTGCCTTTCTCCACCTTTCCGAATACCTTGAGCGACGGAGGAGTGAATCTGTGGGAACCGCATGCAAACCAGACACTTCCAGGTGTCGCGTTCACCTGCCTTATGCCGATCGCTGGTAGTGAAGCCTAACTTAATGCGCTCCGCATTGATGACGTATAGAGCGTTTGCGTGTGGGGCGAGCAGAATGGTGTATTTCACCGAAGTTGACTTGGAATAGCGTTAGACACACCGTTTCGAACCCGATGTTGCAGGTTTACATACTTTCGCTCCCTATTTTTGTTTAGGGGCAAGTTTTTCCCGAGATAATTCTACATATCTGCCAATTATAACGCTTGTAAAGTTGGTGAGCACTTATTTTTCAGCTTCGAAATTATCTGCTCGTTCTGAATTTATTTATTTATTTCTTTGTTATGCCCGTAGGCTACGGACTTATATTAAAAAGGGCAGAGCCAAATCTTGAGGCATATAATATAAACTTGATTGTTGATATCACATTACTCAAAATAAAACATCTACGAAGTTTTAGTGAAAATGGAAAAGGCAGAACACGCGGTTGGGTATGATTAATGAAAGTAAATATATAGTTAAACTTCCCGGAAGTGTTTCAAAGGTAGCTCATTTAATATATTGCAAACAGCGGAAAAAGATGCCAGATATGAATTGCAGAAAGGTGACATAGTAAAACAAAAACATGATAATCATGGCAAAGCTATAAGTGACATGGGTTACGCGGTATGTTATATAAATAAAGAAGAACATAGGCATAAAAAAGGGCTAACATGAAAATAACACATGTCCAACAGTTGTTATATAGAGCATTGTCAATCATATTCATATGAAATAAAACTGAAGCGTAATTTTAAAATTATCATTGTTACTCTTGTACGTGATGCGCGTAGGTTATTCCAATCATAGCTCGACGTGGGAAGAAATGAATATGAAAGGCCGACGGCGACGGCTAATGCGAGCTATGAGGTCATGGCTTTGTATACGTGCAGTTTCCGTTTCGATTCTCATGCATACTGTGTAGCACATTCCAAAAGGGCGTGAACATTAGAAGTTCTTTAAAAAAACATATACAGACTTTACATAATGGCCTTAAAATACATATTATAACATTGCACTCCAAGTAAGTGACATAGTTACAGCATGCAACGTGAACACTTTCGTACGTGAATGCTTGCAACAACGACCTAAACAATAATATCGTTATTACTACAAGAACAGTGTTACAGTAGTTAAAGCAAATGAAACAGGAGCAAGGGGAGAGGAGGCAATGTTAATGAGTTTAGAATATTCGAACTACGACCGAACACTGGGGAAATGAATGAGGCAGTTTGAAAGTTATGAAGAGTAAATAAAGTGAGAGTGAGAGAGCACACACGACGTCCCAGTCGGTTAGTCGTGTGCGGTACGCGACATTACCATCAGTTCACAACCCACTTGTGCAAGGCGATGGAAATCTGCGATGCGACACACACCATGAAACGTAAGACTAGCTGCTTTCGTCAGAGTACACTGGGTTCAAGGCCATGCCGCGAACCCTCACAGCACTGTTGCAGACCAGCAGGCACACTGCCTTCCTAATCCAGATCTTCCGTCCATTACCCTTCCGCTCTATAAACAGTTGACTTCTTGTACGCTGACGAAACAACCAAAGGACCCTGACCAGAATGAGCGCTGGCTTGCAACTAGAAATTCGTAGGGCAAACGCAAAGTATTCACGTGTTGTCAAATGAAATAAAAAATACGTAACGCTCGAAGTAACTCTGAAAACGCACGAACTGCAGTTGCTGTTCTACGTGCTAGAAACGACATTTATTTCGGCGTTCAACAGCCGATCGCTCGCTAACTCACTGTACGCTTTCCTGGGCCATAAGACCTAATGTTCATGCGCCATTTTTGGTCCTCGTTGAAGAAGTCGCGCTGCTACACCTTGAAACAATTTTTTACGCAATAGTGCACGAAACCGCTGTGCATATCAACCAACCAATAAGCGCCTGTCGCTCTCGTTGTGGATACTTTCGGTAGCAGTGTGTAATATTTCGACGTGTGGTGTCGATGACAGAGGTGTGGGCGCGAAGCAGCGACATTTCGTGCATATTCATCCAATTAAGATAAGTAGTCGCCGGTGCAACCAGTAGAAAAAAGAAAGGCGACTGGAAGCACCAACGGTCAGTGTGAGAACGAAAGTTTCCCACGACATTGAAGGGCACTGACTGTCGCCATCATACATGGCGGCAGGTGCCGGCAGCGACTATCCCAGACAGCTTTCGTAAAACCTCGGTCCGCTTGGCGGCACAGGTGTTGATCAGGCAAAGCAAAGGAGCTCAACTCTCCTTGCACAGAGAGCGGTACGCTTCTCGCAGTCATTCCACGGCTGCATGGAAGCAGCGCCGAGGAAGGGCCGTTGTTTTCTCGCTTTCTCAAAGGAAGTGGGAAACGACTCCTCGGGCCTCTGTCACCTGCTGCAGCGATGCACGCGGCCGACACGGTGAGGGGGGGAATGTGAGGCCAAGGAAACCGTGGGAAACCCATTGTCTTTACTATGAGGGGCCATCGCCGTGGTAGTCGACCGGTACGCGGCAAGTTTCGAGAGCGATGCACCCTGGAGTTTGCCGAACATGTGCCGCCTTCTTGAGCGTCAGTGGTTCTACGGTGATACTGCGAAGCAAAGGGTGGGTGCTTAGAGTGGGCCCGAAGCGAGCTGCTTTCTCGTACACGACATACATTGGCAGCAGCAGCAAGAGCAGATGTCCATACAAAAATCTGATTTAAACGCAGAAACAACCCATTGTGACCTTTAGAGATGGATGAAAGGATCGATGCAGAACTTTACTGAAAAATCCTTAGGTGCCCGACTGAGCGCGCCGCGGGCCTCAAAGATCGATCTTTATTGTGTGTGTGTGTGGGGGGGGGGGGGGGGGATGCTTGGCTTGGCGACTACAAGCAGCGCTTTCTGATTGGTCTGTCTAGTATATTTATAGCTATAGTTCGGGAAGTAATGCGTACAGAAACACCTCAGTATTGGGGTCTTTCGACACCAAGTTTACTTAAGGACGCTTCTATCCAAAATTCCAAACTCGACTTCTTGACCTCGTTCGATTGTCTTCCTTACGCGGATACATCCGACAGAGTTATCAGTCCAGAACGCTGCCTTGACAGTATTTTAATAATGTTATACAGTAAACAAAAGTGTTCACCTCAGATAGCCGAACCTCGCGACGTTGTCCCAAATACGATGCGTTCAGTAACGCCTCAGACTTTCTGTGGAATTAGGTAGTTCCCGCTAGCACAGATTGACAATGTTTTCGTTAAACACGACGCGATAGTGTGGAGGATTCCTCTACATCATCGCTCGTTTATAAGGCTGCTCACGTGTTGATTACTGTGAGTAGATGCCTCGCATCTGAACCTGCGTAGCGGTGCAGTTAGCTATGCGAAATTGCCAATCGGAGCAAAGCGTAAAAGTTCGCCTTTAGTGATTTCTCAAAGCCGCGGTATCGCTTCTTTGCATTCCTCACGTGGTCCCCTGGTTCAACAAGTGCTCTCTTCAACGTCCCCGAATAAAAACTCACAGGGTCCCTTAAGCGCTCATCTAAGACGACTGGAAGGCGAAAGCCTTCTTCGTTTCTTTCTCAATCGATGTACTGATCTCGCCTCGCCACCGTCCGAAAGCCTAACGTTGTTTTCCACTGCCTGCAGGACTGGAGGCACCTATCCTGGTTTTTCACTGCCTCCATGATCGGCCCACGCTTGACCAAGCTAGGAAATCATAGGACGACGTCATCCTGTGACGTTGCGTAACTGTGCGTCACGGTAACGTCATGATGACGTCACCAATTGTGGCTATCTCTGACGTCTTGATGAGGTCACATGGAGACGTCGTAACGAGATGATGGCATTTTGCATCACCCGTGTAGACGCCGCCGACGGGAGACGCCGTCGCGAGACGCCGGTCAATTTTCGCGTTTGATGAGGCATCTTGAGGTTATCACCTTAATATATTGAGCCTGCGTGATGTAATATCGGATTGACTCAGAAGCGACGTGTACTTATGGCACATACAAAATGTCTTGATAAAAAATGAAGCCAGTTTAAGAATTATTTCGTGAAAAAGAGACAGGAAGGGAAAGGAGGATATGTAATGAAGAGAAGTTAACGACACGTTAACAGTCCGATGGGCCACTCCGCACTGCAGTATGAGGTAAAGACAGAAAAAGGGACTGGTGATGAAATGCTGTCTGGGCACCACATCTTATCGTTAAGGCCCAAAGAGTATAAGCAATAATAAGTTGAACACAATGTAAAGTTTCATAAGGTGATCGTATTGCTTTATGATCAGCATGAACCTGACAATTTCTTAAGACGTTTCATGTAGGTGCTAGTTTTCACTGCGTAGTAAAGCCACGGCGGCTGCATAGTAAAGCAGCTGGGTTGCACTAGTTCATTAGAAGCACCAGCAGCAGCTATACTAAGACGCAGCATAGATCCTCCATAGTGCTTATAGATTATTTATAAATGCAGGCTTTTAAAAATAGATTATTCCATAAAGTACATTATCGCTATAACTACACACAAAGTAGAAAATCCATATTTCTTATTAACGATAGATGAAGGCTCCAACGGCTGCAGCGAACCGCTCTCAAACGTACCTCAACCGAAAAAAATGTACCTTAACATTCGTCAAGATTTGTTTCATCACGAATATGCAGGAAATAAATGTCGGGTTGTGTTCGAGGCTACGCAAAATCCTATACGTATGACAACTCGGTGCGTTGGAGACCAAGAGAGGAGGGGGGGGGGCACAGTCCATTAATCTTGGCGGATGTATTAGGACTTCTTACGTGCTATGTCCTTTCTCAATTCTGATATGAAGCCGCATTGTTTCAGATGGAGAACCTCGGTGACTGCCAAAGGCACCGTAGCCAGGTGGCGATCACCGTGTGCCCCTGTGCCTTTCATTTAGCTTGTTTTTAGGAGCAAAGCTCCTTAGGCCCGCATCCCGCCGTCGAAGCTCCCTGCAACATAAATTCGGTGCCGGTGCAAAAAAAAAAAAAAAAGGATCTGCAGCTCCGTGTACGAATACAACCGATGAGCGAAGCTCCTTAGAAATGGGACGCAAAACGACTATGCGCCCAATCTCGCTGCTGGCTTTCATGAAGGCGGTAGGGTGGTAAGCGGGTGGGGAGAGCGTCTGCAGCGCTAGGTGGCGGGAACGGTGTGCGGCGCGCGCGGCGCAGGGAGAGGGAGACAGGTGGGGAAGGGTGCGAGCGGTGATGCGGCGGGGACCTTCGACGGCGGCGACGGAACGCCGCGCGCAGCGTTACATTGTCTTACTGCGCCAGCGCCGGGTTGGGAGACCGTCTGCTACTACCTTCGACAAAGCGCCCGTAGTGCGCTAGAATGATGGTTGTCATTTCATAATCCACGATGAAGGTGGTGAAAGTGAAGGCGACCATTATAACCAGTTGTGCACAGAGCTTATTTCTTTTAACCTCGAATTTCTGGTGCGCTAGAACTAAACCACTCAAGGCCTCAACATTTCCTCTTGAATCACAAGCCACTGCAACCCCAAAGCGATGCTTAAGAGAAGGGAGTTTCGACGGCGCGGACGAGTGCCGGCCTAAGTAGCTTCGCTCCTAAAAAATGCTGCGGTTAAACTTGGTTAAGCCAAGCTTGTCGAGCGATAGCAACAACTACCCCGGAAAGCATAGAGTTAATATACTGACTCTAGAGGAAAAGCTGGGCCGCGAGACCGCCAACCACAAGAACGCTGACATATTGGAACGTTGTCATTCTTGCCATCACATATCAATCCTAAAGAGGCATTTGCACAATTAAAAACGCTGGGATATTGTTTTGTGTTTTGAATTTTGAATACTTTTAGGACAGAACACCACGGTTATTTATGCAATTTACTGTGCGCGGAAAGGAGCGTTTGCAGGCTGATTTACTAGATGGCGCCACCATATCAACACCAACATTCGAGAGTGCGCTCGCGGCCGATTGCGCCGGTTTGCGCGTCATGTTAAAGCCCCTGAAACGTAGTTTACGTCGTGTATCTCGTAGTTATCATAGTGTTCCGTTGTGTGCGTTTTCTGTTGCCACGTGCCACTCGCCTTCATGTGACAGCCCTTTTTTCTTTCAAGCTGAAAACTTCAGTGCAAACCAGGACGGACGGCAAAGAAGAGATGAGACAAGCACTGAAAGTTATGTATCGACTAGGCGCAACCGAAGTTTTTTTTTTTTAGTCTTTTAAACGGCGATAAAATTTCGTGCGCCGTGCATCTTTAGTTTTGATTGAAGCTTTCAGTGTAGGGATTCACCGATAAACGGTCACAGAACTTCCGGACCTTTTTTACTGTAACCGCTACTGTGTTTCTCCCACGACTGGAACCTCCGGCATTTGTTTAGAAAGTGTTTTTATTATTGCGCGCGTGCTTCGTCACAGTGTTAGTTCTCGTAGTGTTTGTCGAGGCTATCGCCGCGGCTTCCGTTTATGCAGCGTAGAAACAATGTCAATGGTGCGGGGGGACTGCCTACACATTCCCACGAGCTCGTCTTTCAGACATTACTAATCTGGTACGCTCAGCAGGAGTTTCAGTACACCTGCAGGCGGATGAATGAAATCGGCGTTCAGCGTGGCTGCAGCAAGAAGCGATAGTAGGCAAGAAGAAGAATGAGCTAGAAATGTACAAGAGCAGCGATAAAATATATCGCGCACACATGGCGCCAGTTACGGAAGTCGGACAGAGGGAAACGCATTTGCCTGACTTGGAAGAAACTTTCGAGAATGCAAACTCACGAGGGAAATGTAGGGGACAGTGAACTTTCTTTAATAAAGAAAGCTCAAGGGCAACGTAAGGAGGAGAGTGGAGGGGTCGGGTCACGAGAGTATAAGAATGAAAGAAGCGAAGCGCGACGCGTATCTATCTCCCCCTCGGTCCTTTGACACGAAGCGTTGTGTCGCGGCGCCCCCGTGGGAAGCGACCAAAAGGGCACGGCGTTGACTCTTGCAGTCGCTGCTCATAACGGGTCTGCACCTGCCGTCTCTCTCGCCCGCTGCTGTAATACAGGAAGCTCTCTCCTCTCTGCATGTGCCATAGCTAAAGTGGCAACATGCGCGTTTCTTTACACGCTATTTGGAGAACGCCGCGAAATCACCTTCCATCCTGGAGATCAAGTACCATGGACCCCTGGGTTCGAACTTCTGGACTTCGCGGGCAATTGCTCCACGGGTACATTGGTCCGTACACAGTCCAACGACTAACTTCCGCAGTCAACTACCTCACTCAAATTGTTCATGTTTCCCGCATGAAGCAGTTTATTCCTCGTTCAGCCGATATTATATTTGCGGCCAGGTTGGCTACTTCCAAAAAGGGGGGCTAATTAGTGTAAGCACTCGTAACGTACTTCGTGGCAGCAGAAAGCACAGGACCGGGTTGATTGGCGGAACATGGGAGAGGCCTTTGCCCTGCAGTGGGCATAGACAGGCTGATGATGACATATTGTTCGTTCCTGTGGTGTGTATTAGTTACGAAATGCGTCTATACCTGGAGCTCTTCTGGACCATCCTTTAAGGATGTTAGTGAACCTACCATGCTGCTCGTATATTTATTGCTGACTAATTAATGCGCTAATCAGTGAGCAAACACAACGCAGGAAGCGACGCACAGAGCAGTGTATTTTCTTACTTCGTCACAATGGATCTGCTAGATGAATAAGTCACGCAAATAAACGTTGAGTGCTCTGTCCCTGGGACCTGTATAGCCTGAGAGTGAAAAGATCTAGCCGACGTCACGGAAAATCCCAACGGCGTTTCGCAGGTGCTTTCCTTAAACGGCAATTGGGGCCCATCAAGAGGAGACAGATTGGTTGGGCACTCTGGGTGTGGGAATCAGTTGCAATCTTGTCCAAAGAACTGAGAGCAGAGGAAAATGGGACGATGGACAAGGGAGAGTCCAACAGCGCGAGTGACTACCTCGTCCGTCGTCCCTTTTTCCTGCGCTTTCACTACTTTCAACAAAATGCTCGACCAACACCACCCACCCATATTTCTGCAGAGTCAATATGACATGAGCGGTGCCCCCCCCCCCCCCCCTACCCCTACCCACTGCATAGGGATCAGTGACAATGGGAACGCAGTGGAACGCTGTCGAGGAACTCGCGACGGGAGTATATTCTGAGGAGACGATGCATTGCACGGAGCAGCGCGCAATTACGCCATTAACCACAAGTGTTCGGAAACCGCACAAGTCAGAGCCGTATATATGGCCTCGTACAAGTGAAATTGAACGGGTTGTCTGTAAATCGTTTCGAGACCTTCCCGGCCCTACAGAATGAAATTCGTCACTTGAATGTGTGTGAAATGTGTATAAGGAAGGAGCAGCGTAGCGTTACTAGCACTTCCTCTGCGCAACTGCCAGAGCCTTCGGCCTGCTGCTTTTCCTTGCGTAACTTTTCCGCTTTCTGTGGCTCGAATCGCTGCAGATGTTCAACCTCACTGCGGTCGGTCGTCGCTTGCAGCTCGTGGGAACATGATGTTTTGCAAGGGAGGGAGCCGTTAGCGCGAGACTACGGCAGCTGCGGCTCCCGACCCGAATAGAATCCCCTCGCGGGCAACGAAAATCCGACTCTCATGCGCCCGGAATACTCTCCGACGGCGGAACGGCGATGGTCGCCGAATAACGCGAAACACGCGCGCAACAGAGCCGCAATCCGAGGGAGTTCTCTCTCGACGCAACGCCTTGTCTTGGCCAAACCGCACTGAGTTGACTACACTAATACATGGGTCAACTCGCCCATTAAACAATTACGCAATCACAAGATTGTTATTAGAAACATCGCTTCGATGCCTAGAGAACGAGAATAAACATATTTCTTTTGAGGATATAGCTTTGGAAATACGTCTTTAAGTCAAGAATGTCTTCAGCCTGGACGACATCCTTGGCTGTTGCGACTATCCGTAGCCAATTCTCGTGGTAGAAGTTTGCCAAGCCTATTGCTTATTGGTGTGGCAAGGGTTTGGGGATCAGCGCAATACGTCGAGGGAGATCAGAGATATTGTTCCCCAAAACCGTGAATGACACGGTCATCGGGTCAACTCCGCCGCGCATGATGTGATGGTCCCGAGTTCAAATCCACGCTCGCTTTTAACACGAACGTTTTATATGCCGGGGTCCACCAAGACTTCATTCACGTACTACCGTCATGGATATGACGTTGATAAAATAAACACGAAGAAAAATTTCCGCCACCGGGAATCCAACCCACAATCTCTCGGTCCGCGACGACAGGTGCCCGGCGCTCTACCGACTACGCTACCAAGGCTCTCTTTTTTAGTGCATGGGAATAAGACTACGCTACCGAGGCACATGCATGGGGCTCTACAAACACGCCTTATATCACTCGCGCATTCTCTCTCGCACGGTGCTCTTGTTTGGCGGAGCGGGGCGGCGCCTGCCGTCTGGGAGCAGCGAAGGGAAGGACAGCAACGCTGATAGGAAGCGATTCGGTGACGACGCAGTTAGCATCTCGACGCCAGCGAGGAACGCCGATCGCGCTAACATCGAGGAGTCGCTCTAGACACAGTGACGTTCTTTGCCTTTCGCGTCGTGTTAACGTGTGACGGCTCGTCGTCGGAGAAGTGCAGCTTCCACATGCACCAATGGTGTTTCTCCGCCGCCTACTGCTTCGAGTGCCATAGCACCGACTAATACCCCGGTCACACTGCCAAGTTTAGTGTCATTTTGAGCGAGTGCACATACGCCCCCTGAATGGCACTTTGGCAGCGCGCTGCTACACGAGAAAGGGCAGTGCACTTTGGAAATGATTGTAATGGCGATGGGTACTTAAGTAGCACAACAGGTATTTGTTATTTCAGGCAATGTTTCTTAAGTAATACTGTGTTACAGTTATAACCAGCCCTTAAATAAAAATTTACGTACAAACGCGGCGGCTGCAGCCATTGCACGGCGTGCGCTGGGCATGGCCCTGGCGGTCGGGGCTGTAAACTGCCCGAGAACGAGAATAGCAAAGTAGTTTTTTGTATTATAGTATGTTTTAATGCATAAGAATATTCCTAATAAAGAAAACGATAGTTCAAAAATTCTATGAACTCGGCTTCGGATAATAACTTATTTATTTTCGAGCCACTGCTAACGAGGCTAGACACTCCGTCTCGGCGAAGTGAGTTTGGCGAACGCACTCGCCGGCAAGTGCGCTTTGCAGCGAGTGTCACTAAACGTTCCCGTGTGACAGCGTGCGAATGGCACTAGCGGCGAAGTGCACTCCCTCAAAGTGCACTTAAGTTGCCCCGTGTGACAGGGGTATTATAAAGGTACTGAAATGAGCGCTGCAGATAGGCAGCGATGTCGGCGCGCGAATTTCGCGCCTTGATGGAGGGAGACAGACGCCAGCGGGAAGTTCCGCCTGCGCGCGTTCATGGCTCGAGCTACGATCCTCCGCCTCCCGTGTTGCTCAAGCGCAGTGTGGTAGTGTATGCATGAGCACAGGCGTAGGTTACCTATTACTCGCGAGCACACACCTTACCGTCTCTCTCCCGAGTTCACGGCCAAAATTTGAAAGCCGCATTTACTTCCAAGGTCTTCCTTTTTTCCAGCAAATAAATTTACTGCTTCTTTAAGGATAAGCACGGTATTTTCTGCTTCTTGCTCTTAGACTTCCGGCGAGGGCCAGGGAATTATTCCGTGCTCACTCATCCGTGAACATTCATCGCGTTGCTCTCACAGGTCGACACCCCACGGAAGAATAGGAAACAGTGCAGGAAGTCTAGGTATACAACACTTCGCGCCTCGGTGCGAATGCGGAGGGCTGCACCAAAATGGAATGACAACCGGCATCTGGGGGAAAGCGATAATGATACACAATCTGTAAAACGAAGTATGGTGTCCTTGACTCAATATCGAACCCTCTCGAGAAATATCCAAATATATTTTTGTCTGTTTAACTACTGAACTGCCGCGAGGAGTGAAACAGAAGATAAAAATGAGCGACAAAAAATGAATAGAAAGTGCATAAAATAACACACGAAGGCAACAGTGACGCGCTGTGGCCTTGCGAACCTACGTCGTCTTTATAAACGTTAGGTTGCGGAAGTTCAGCGGGGCGCTCTCGCCGTAACCTCGTCGTAACACGAAATCTGTAAACATAGCCACCGTGCGCTTTTTTCTCCGCCACATCCGGGTTTCAACGGCAGTCGCAGCTCTAACTTCCCCACCTTCTTCGATGTCTGTGTTGGGTTCCTACAATAGATTCGTAAAAAAGAAAATAAGAAGAACCCTAAAAAGAAGAAAAGTGTTACATCGAGGAGAAGCTTTTCTTTATGCTTTTGCCTGTTAGTATCGCACGTTCACGTGAATGCGAAGATATCGGGGGTGCGTTTCCTGGTCTGCTGGCCAGGGGTGCTAAGTAAATGTATAAACAAATGTACAAATGCAGATTTGTAAAAGGGCGTGTGAAAGTGAGCGTGCGTTGAGAGCGTTTCGGAGAGTGCCACTGTAGCGGCGTAATGACGAAGGTTGGCTAACTTCTAAACTTCTCATTGCTCTGCCCTTGCCCCGTCGAGTAACAGCTTGGTGAGCAGCGAAAAAAAAAAAAGAAAACAGGCACGCAATATTGTGCCATACATTCAGCTTTCCTGAGACCATGCCTCCTGCAACTGGACCGCCGAACGAGCATAACCTGTGGGAACGCTCAGCCTCTTACACCTGTTGTCGTTTTGTCCATTCTTACCAGCCAAGAGCCGTGAAATTCAGTGCAAATTAATTAATACGTTCACTCGAAGCAAGACAGCTGGGCTTATAAACGGCCGCGGAACTTCGTTTGTAAAGTTTAATTGAATTGACAAAACATGGCCACTCCATATTCTCGAAGAGCTGGTCCTGGTGCACAAAATTCAGCGCTCGCAGACTACATCTCTAGTAGAGCTGAATATCGGTCGCCATTCGAACTCCTCGTGTGAAGTGCAAAGCAGCTGCAACCTAATCTTTACCGGGAATGCTTGGCAGTGTGTTCCCATTGTTGACAGGCGCCTTATCATCGAACATGCGGTTTTGATGCTTGTTTTGTGGTTTTCTTTATTGAAAAGAATACTGAGTTTTATGCTGTACGCCTGATTGCAAAGAATGATATACTGTTTGCCTTCAATTGTGAAAGGGCTCCTAAACCACCCAGAGCTCGAAATTTAGTTGTGGCGTTGCAGTTGTGCACGAGTTTGCAGCGAACTCTAGCGGAGTTACACGCGTTTGCTCGTTTAGCTCTTTCTGTCGCTACGCTGCGTTCGTCTGCTCGTCTGTCCACCTCTCCGAATGCCCTTCCTCAGCTTCCGAGGTGAAAACGCAAAACAGCGCGCACATCTGCTAGTAGAGGAGCACGCGAGCTTGTGTGGTGAGTAGTGGAATTTGCCCAAGTTCTGTGGCACATACGCTCTATAAGAGTTTTGTGCTGACGTCACAAAATTTTTCAGACCAATGAGAGGCATGCAGCTTCGCTGTAAAGCCCTACACGAATGTCATGTAGTGCTAGGAGTCCCCATAACGCATGTAATATTGTGTGGCGAAGCGCGGAATCGCATCAATCTTCAAAACATGTGAATTCCGTAATGAGTGGTTGGACCCACCAATTACAACGCGCACGGGCATAACGAATCATCATTATCAGCAACAGCATTAACATAGTGTGCGGATGCGCGGGTGCGTGTGTTGGATTGCGTACTACGTCACCATACGTCAGCCGTTCTCGCGTTCCCGCTTCGGTCCGTGCGGAGCGATTCGTGAAACGACGGAGGCCCAAATCACAGTTGGGATCCTCGGGGAGCAATGCCGAAATCCTCGCTTGTAGCGTGAATTCTCCCCTGTCGTGTGAATGCTGGCAGCGGAGAGATCCGAAACACGTCACATGTCACGTGACTGATTCGTCCGCGATCACGTCCGTCTTGGGAATACAGCTTTACGGACGCGTAGGGGGTAGTGGGCACTTCACCAATTCGCATGAGGCATAATTATGGTGTAGTGGGCCGTTCGCAACTGTACTCGCAGTATGCAGTCTAGGGTAGTTTGAATCTGCCATATTGTTAGGGGCGTAGCTGTTCCGTTCCTTGCGCTAAGGTTGAGGTGTCGACCGAGAAGCGAAGCCAGGCCAGCGACATTTGAGAAGGCGATGCGAACGGGGCCCGATCGCGATATAGCGTTCTACTCTTGAAGGCGAAGTTCAATCGTCCTATATGTTTCTTTTTATGATCTACTCCGTTACTTATGCAATTGCAAATGTAATCTTTACGCCGACGATACGGAAATTGTAGCTTCTGTCACGAACCCCATTGAGCTTTTAGATAAATTACACTACACTAAACGTAGACTTGAAGAGTGGTTCATAAAAATTATATAAGCATAAACCCTGCTAAGTCTCAGTTCGTAGTTTATCACTGTCTTCAAAATTGATGACACCTAAAAAACAAATAAGTCCTGCTAAGTTCGTAGGAATCATTGTAGATTGCAATCTACAATTTGACGCCTGCAGTTATTCGGTAGTATAGAAAATCGGCTTCCGCATAAGAGCGTTCATTAAAATGTGTTCAAGCATAAGCGGTAATACAGTTCTCTCACTTTATGATTCTTTCATCTACACACACTTGATATATTGTATAATTTCTCGGGGAAATACTTATTATACTGACATATCTCGCTTAGTGCGCAGAAACGCGCATTCAAGTTAACCTTTGCATCCCTTCGCTTTTTACTTAAGCCCCTGTTTCTAACATTTGGTGTACTTCCTGTTGTTTGCACTTATAAACCCAGCCTGATGGCCCTGCTGTATAAAGTTATCAACCGTCAAGTTTCTATTCATGCCTTTCCAATTCATCGGTTCAATAATGAGAATTCAGCTAGGTTTGCTCTGTCAAATAACTTTCTGCTACCGAAAGTTGCTACGAATTATGGTAAACAAACTGCCTGTATCAGTGGAATTTCGGTTTGAAGCACTCTCAACCTTGACTTAAAAACACTACCGTTAAACCGTATTAGATCGTCTTTGAAAGCATACCTGATTTCACCACATTAATTAGTCTTTTATTCTGTTTTTGCGTTGTCTTTTTTGATGCTCTTCTATGTATTTTTCATTAATTTGTTATATTTGCGTATGTATAGTCCATACAAACCTGTATAAGCCATCTATTCGTATACTTACTGAAGTTGCTGCGTTCTATTTTGATGGGAGGTCCTCCCACAGTTCTTACTTTTGGGCCTCCTGCTGAAAATGTTGCACCTTCATAAATGCATTGTATTTTGCGATTCTGTCAATAAACTTGAAAATTAAACAAGGCTTCCTTCAACCTCGGTCTTGGAGTGTGCTGCACCTCGGTGAAAAGGAACGCGGTTGTACAGGTGAAGATCAGTAGGCCTCGAAAAACGTGTTGAATGAAGATGAGCTGACGAACACTCTGACGTTGTCGCACGCGCGAGCGGGCTTAAACCAAAGTGGTGTTTATGGCGGCACTGGATTCCACTAGCCAGTACTCTTTGGTTAACAAGGTACCACGACCACATGTTGAAAACAAGACCCGGGCCTTCCTTTACTCTAGATACCATTTTTGTACCATACTGATGTGTAAAGGAAGCGTAATTGTCTGGCATCTGCCGGCATCATGTCCACGAAAGCGAAGCCAACTTTCGTGTTGCGGCGTACTGTTCTTGCCCTGTTCTTGCCCTAAATCTAACGTGCCATGAACCTGAATTTATTATCTTAGTGGGTGTCGTATGAGACTGCCAGCTTTCAGATGCAATAACCGTAGCCCGTCCCCCCCCCCCCCCCCCCCCCGCCCGAAGGAAAGCGGAAGAGATGTTTTTGGTGATATGGTTCTTGAAATGGTTCTCTCGCATAGGCCAGGCATAGCTCAGCACGACACCTTAAATACACACCTCTTTTATGTGACTGTGTAAGTATCATGTACTGAATATCCCGGACATCTCATGCACTGTGCAAATTGATATAACTCGAAGCAGCCAGCGAGGAGATAAATACGCCACAGAGTTTAGCTTTCAGACAAATGAAGGCTTTCACGTTATGACATGTCGTTCACTGTCGCATGCCTGTCATACCTGCATGTATGTACGTTCTGATGTATAGAATAATAATGACACGTATAATGTGATATATATACCATGCATGACCTGTCGTCTATATTTGTCATATCCATGCCATGCCCATTTCGATAAATCTAAATTAATGAAATGGCCACGAGGACGCTAAGATCATGTCGTGTATATCATGACGTACACGACATGCACGGCATCAACTTCGCTTAGTGTCCTGCCATTTATATTCGTCATGCACTTATTTCTTAATAAAAAGTAAAAGAGGAACACCAACCACGAAAAAATAATGACACGTCACGTAGTTCTAGCCTCACTGACAGGAGCTTTGTTCAAAAACAAAAGATTGTGAACACGGCTCCCGTTAGAGGAGCCGAAACGCCTTTTCGTTATTCTTGTATGGTCGGTGTTCCCCTCACTTTTTACGGTGCAACTTCACCACAAGACGGGCTGCCGTCAAAACCTCGATCGCTTGCGCAATGATGTCATGTTCCACCAATTTTCGTATAAATTAAGACGTGGCCGCGTCAGCACCAAGATCATATGATGTATATCCTGGCGTACATGACATCATTTTCTCGTTTGGACATGCCACTTACGTCCACCGTACACTCATGCCATGCCGTGCCAATTTTCGCATATATCACGGTATTGACACATACATATGATGTTAACAGGCGTGTAGGCCGTCAATACGGCAGCAGACAGAACAAGTTGGCTGAAGGTTCCTCGATGGATGCCTCAATACCCGGCGCCTGAACTTGGCTCGGCTTAGAATCGCAGTCTATACTACCTTTAGCTGGCAGACCTGCGCGTAGGTCGGCCTAGCAACCACAGATATGCGGCGAGCCCTCACTCCGTTTTTGCAGTCGAAGACCGGCGATAAACATTGACTATAGACTATAGATGCCTAGTGTTAATGCAGTTCTGTGCAGCGGCGTCGTCGAAAAGTACTAAAATTCGAGCGCTAGCTTCTCCGCAATGCATGGTTGCTAGTGGCGTTTGGAATTCCGACAGATGCTCTAGAGTCTAAGATGCGCAACTGCTATCTAAAGGTAGCATATGCAGTACATATGCAGTAAAAGGTAGCATATGGGTGATTCCGCGTGAGATCGAACAAACGATGGCTGGTCGACCTCTCAAATTTATTTCAAAATTTTATATATTATTGCCCGATGAGTGGAAAGAAGAGATCCGCAAATTGTTTTGCCGCCAAAAATTTTTTCGAAGCCCAGGAAATCAATAATGACGAAGAGGTGCAGTGGAGCGCTCATCCGCTCTGCTGTTTCGGCCAACTTTCGTTATGAATTGCACAAAATATATTAAATATATTTTGAGATAAGGGCGTTCAAAGTAAAGAAAATAACGTTCCCTGGGCCAATTTTGAGGTTTTAACACGACAGTGTTTTATGCCGGGGTCCACCAAGACTTCAATGACGTATTTCCGTCACGGAAATGACGTCGAAAAAAGGCACACGATCAGATGGCAAAGAAAAAAAATTCGGCAGATCCCACGCATTGTGGGAATCGATGTAATGCCATGCAGCCAGCAAATAGCTGCATACATTGCCTTGTTTGTCTTTGAGCCAAATGAAATCATTCATGCCACGGCATCTAGTCCACCATATATCGCATATGTTTGCCATGCACGCATGCATGCACAATCTAGTGTACACCATGCCAATGAAACGCATATTCTGGTATATAAATGCATGACCTGTCGCATATGTTCATCACGCACTCGTGTCATGCCATAGCAATTTTGGTATATATCACGTTAACAAAACGGCCGGAAGCGCACCATGACAGTGGCATGTAAATCATACCGTACATGACATGCATAACATGATTCGCATGTTAAGACCTCTCATTTACGTTCGTCATACGGTCACATCGCGCAATACCAATTTTAGTGTATATCAAAGGAGCGAAATGGCCGCGAGTGCACCATGAGCGTGGCATGTAAGTCATGACATACATGGCATGCATGTCATAGTTTTCATGTTACCACCTGTTATTCATGTTCTTCATACAGTCACATCGCGCAATAGCAATTTTGGTGCATATAAATCTAGCGAAACGGCCAGGAATGCACCATGAGCGCGGCATGTAAATCATGACATACATAACCTGCATGTCATGATTTCCATGTTACCACCTCTCATTTACGCTCGTCATGCAGTCGCGTCGCGCAATACCAATTTTGGTGTATGTCAAGCAAGCGAAACGGCACGAGTGCGTCATGAGCATGACGTGTAAATCATGTCGTGCATGTCATGCATGTCATGATTTTCATGTTACCACGTCTCATTTACCTTCGTCATACAGTCGCTTCGCGCAATACCAATTTTGGTTACATCAAGCTAGCGAAGCGGCCGCGAATGCATCATGAGCGTGGCAATTAAATCATGACATACATGACATGCATGTGATGGTTTTCATCTTACCAACTGTTATTCATGTTCTTCATACAGTCACATCGCGCAATACCAATTTTGGTGCATATCAATCTAGCGAAACGGCCGCTAACGCATCATGAGCGTGGCATGTAAATCAGGTCGTACATGACTTGCATGTCACGATTATCATGTTACCACGTCTCACTTACGTTCGTCATACAGTCGTGTCGCGTAACACCAATCTTGGTGTATATCACGCAAGCGAAACGGACGCGAATGCACCACGAGCGTGGCATGTAAATCATGACATACATGTCATGGATGTCATGGTTTTCACGCTACCACCTGTTATTCATGTTCTTCATAAAGTCACATCGCACAATACCAATTTTGGTGTTTATCAATCTGGCGAAACGGCCGCGAGTGCGCCATGAGCGTGGCATGTAAATCATGTCATACATGACATGCAAATCATAATTTTCATGTTACCACGTGTTAGTTATGTTCGTCATGCAGAAATATCTCGTCATACCAGTTTTTGTATGTATCCCTTCATTTAAACGGCCGCGAGCGCCCCGAGAACATGTAATCTAAATCATGCTGCACATGACATGCGCGTCATGATTTCCATGTTAGGACCTGTCATTATGTTCCTCATGAACTGTTGTCACGCCGTACCAATTTTGGTATATATGAAATTAACGGAACGGCCGCAAGAGCCCAAAGGCCGTGGAATGTAAATCATGCTGTTCATGACATGCGTGTCATGATTTTCATGATATGACCTGTCATTTATGTTCGTGATAAGGCCATGTTATGACACACCAATCTTGGTATACATCCGATTAACGGAACGGCCAGGGAGCCCAAAGGCCGTGGAATGTAAATCATGCTGTTCATGACATGCGTGTCATAATTTTCATGATATGACCTGTCATTTATGTTCGTAATAAGGCCATGTTATGACACACCAATTTTGGTATACATCCGGTTAACGAAACGGCCAGGAGAGCACAAAGTCGTAGGCGGCTAGATAGATAGATAGATAGATAGATAGATAGATAGATAGATAGATAGATAGATAGATAGATAGATAGATAGATAGATAGATAGATAGATAGATAGATAGATAGATAGATAGATAGATAGATAGATACGCTCAAAGTCGCAGAAGTTCGCTAAGAAATGCTTCGCATTTAAAATAGCTCTGCGACGCGCGCCTGCCTCACCTGGCTGTAACACCGCGTTCCCCGTTCACGCGCTCGCCCCGAGAATCGCGGCCGGGCTACCGGGGCGGCACGACGCGCTTTGCGTTTCCCTCTAGTCCGTCCGTGGTGCTCAATCACATTTTAACGTGCCGCGGGATGGCCACCAAGTTCTGCGTCGAATATGCGACGCTCTTCTGGTTATCACACCTCGTTATCTGATTACTCTTTCACCGTTGACTACTACAGCTACCACAACGGTTTGTTTAGTCATTTAACATGGACGTTAGTCGTCGGCATGGAGATGTATCACCGATCATCAAAGTGGGTGCATACACGTTAAACGGTACAATTAGCTGCCAGACATCAACATACATTCTGCAAACTCTCTTATATCAATGTACAGTAAACATTCAATTACTTCTGTAACGGCACGCATTACTTTCGTGTTATTCCGATTCCTATGACGGAGGGATCAACCATGTTTTTTTATAAAAACATCTACACTACACATAAAAACTAAAAATACCTGAGCAGAAGCAAAAACATGCATATATTTAGTTAAAGAAATTTCAGTTACGTAACTTTAGTATATTTTGTGCAATTCATAACGAAAGTTGGCCAAAACAGCAGAGCGGATGAGCGCTCCACTCCGCCTCTTCGTCATTATTGATTTCCTGTGCTTCGAAAAAATTTTTGGCGGCAAAACAAATTGCGGATCTCTTCATTCCACTCATCAGGCAATAATATATAAAATTTTGAAATAAATTTGAGAGGTCGACCAGCCATCGTTTGTTCGATCTTACGTGGAATCCACATACAGTAACTCTAGCTTGGCTTGACTTCCAGCTCCCTCGCTCTGCAGGAGAAGGAACTTCACTTTCCACGAAGAGGAGAGAATGCGACAGCCGGACCACTGGCGCGCGGAGAAATCTCGGAGGAAGAGGTTGAGCTTTGCTGGTTGGCAAACAATATGACAGATGGCGCCGCACGTCTGCGCAAATTCATTTGATGCGGAAAACTGCTGTCTCCGCAGCGGTGCTGTGCCTAGTGAAGTTTAGGCATTATTTCTCTCCATTCTATTCTAAGCACTGCATTGCGGCGTAGGGGTATAGAGGTGTATGCCACTATAACACTATAGTGGCAGGGACTTATCATTTCTGCAAGATTGCATCTTCCCCTGAACTTCTACGTTACTTCGAGGCATTCGAGAAGCGGCGCGGTAGATATGATAGTGGCCAAAGCGCTATGTTCTTACCACCTCTGTGCTACGCACGTGTCGTTCGGACTTGTTGCGATGGTGGACGACATTATGCGTGTGTCCCTCGCGCTCTATCGGTGGTTGGACGATTGACTCGAAACGTGTCTTGCAGGGGCGTAGCCAGAAATTTTTTTCGGGGGGGGGGGGGGGGTTTCAACCATACTTTATGTATGTTCGTGATGTTCGTGCGTGCGTTTGTATGTGTGCGTGTATATATACGCAAGCAAAATTGAAAGATTTCGGGGGGGGGGGGGGGGTTGAACCCCGCACCCCCCCCCCCCCTTGGCTACGCCCCTGGTGTCTTGGAAACGTGAAAATTAATTATCACAATACAGTCTATATGAAAATAACACTAAAAAATTTCCTTATGTTATCATTACTAATAACGTCTCTTTAACAGAAGTTGCGGAACACTAGTACCTTGGATAATAGATAACGTATGATCTCACCTGGAAAAAAAGACAAGAAAACATTAACACAATTACGAGCAACTGTCTTCTTATACTCTTTTTTTCTAAAACGATCCTTATTGTACAATTCCCGTACGCATGCTAGCATATAAAACACTGATTCACCTAAAGTTCGAATATTCCGTTATAATACGGGGTCCATTCACTAAATGCAATTTTAATAAACTAGAAAAGGTGCAAAAGAAACGCTTACGTTTTATTTATAGCTCTTATGGTCGAACATCACTATGTGAGCTATCAATGTGAAGTGGCCTGCAATCCGTTGTGGATAGAGACCGCGTTTGCCGCATATAGTTTTTCTTCAGATGAATAAATGGCCATTTAAACATTAACAATTCAGGTATTCTTCGGTACTGGTCGGGTTACGCCACTTGCAAGTGACACAGCAAAAAGATTACTCCGACAATTTCACGCATTAACTGCTACAAGTATTAATTTTACTGCGAAAGCTTCTATGAGATCACAACAACAGGGCCGTAGTTGTGCACCGCCGCCGGTGTCCGTAACAGCAATCGCGCGAAATAAGAAAAAAATAATAAAATGAGAAAAAAAAATATCAAGGATCGGATGGGATCTGAACCCGGGCGCTCTGCGTCGCAGTCGAATATTGAACCACAGAGCCCCGCTGGTGCTTCAAAGTCTTGGCAAAAAGACGCTATACAGGCGTCATGTCGGGCAAGGAATCGCGTTAACATATGTAATATAGCGTGGCAGAAGAGTAAAATAACAACCAGGTGTCACACACTGCCAATTGCGCCATGATTGTTTTGTTTAACGCTTCCTACCCACTACATAGTGATCCGTCATGACTCTTCGTCGTCATCAGCCACATGCAGCATCAAAACAGTGCACATAATGACTTACAGATGTGTAGCGGGTACCTATCCGTAGAAAGAATAGTGGCATAGCGGGTGCTTCCCTGCATCACAAAAATTACGATTTGTGGCGCTGTGTACTCGTAATGTACATGCTGCGGGGGAACTAAGGAAACGATGGAACATGTACTGATGGAATGTGGCGATATTCAGCCAGGTATACGTGTGGGCACGAGTCTACATGAAGCCTTGGGTTTTAGGGACAACAATGGAAAGCTGAACACGTCCGCGATAGAAATAAGTAAGAGACGGTTAGAGTATTGGTGGCAGAAAAGTAGAGATAAAGTACAAAAATAAATAACTGGGAAAAAAAAAAGGTCATTCTGCCTTAAGAGGCAGAGAGATGGACCGTGAATTTATATTTTTTGGTATAATAACGTAGATTTAATCAATGTAGATAAGGCATTAGGACAACATGAAACAAGGAAGTTTATTTTTTTTTTTCTTTCTTTTTTTTCGCCTTCGAGCCTGGTGGCAGACATGTCACCGCCCCGTTATAAAGGGGACGCTCATAGCATCCATCCATCCAGTTGCCCCAAGAGAGTTTGCAACGGGCTCTAGAAACGCCGCTATTCCTGATTTTGCTCTGACCGTGTTGCGCGTTCCGCGCTGACGTGGCGTTGTTTCCCTATATTAAATATTGGAACAACCTTGCAAATAATGTTGCATTACATAACGCAATGTCATTGTTTGAGAGCAGCGTCGCTTAAAGCCTCGTTTATTATTGTAGTATATATTCAGCTTGATTGTAATTATTGTGTTATTATGTTTTTGCGTAAATTCATTGTAATAGCATTTCGAACCATACTCTTGTATATTACCTTGTAGTTATTCATTCATTGCACCTTGATTGTTTTCCCACCATGCGCTGATCTTTCAAATGAAAGACCGCAGTATTCATAAATAAATAAATGTTTCCGGTTCATTGCCTTTGGGATGAAAAGTTAACCGAGAATATTGCCAACCGAGTGGTGACTACACTTTTGGTCCTTTAGCCTTTAGGGATCCGGCGATTCCGCCGTGGTATCTTTTTCTTACAAGCCACCGGGCCGACAGTCGCTCGCCGTGCGCTCTCGAAGAACGCTAATACATGGTATACTTCATTTTGCCGAGCACGTACTTGCGTTTAGGAGGGAAACATGCAGAATGAAGTTGCTCGCGGCAGCTTCGATAGCCAAATACGTATATTAGGGGCGAAGCTCCTTAAGGCGGCACCCGTTCGTCCCTCGTAGTCGTCGTGGTCGTAGTAGTGAGTAACAAGTCTTACGCTTTGACCTCCAAGGTGGTGCCGGTGGGAGATTTCTCCTGTGCGTTGTTGAACAATAAAAAATTCGCAGCGTGCGCGTTAACTAAAAGCCGAATTCTTCTGTCTCTCATTCCCCATTAGCAGCCATTGGCATGTTCCAGTAGGAAACGTTAGTAGAAGTAGAAGTGTAAGTGTTAGCTAAAAGCCGACTTCTTCTGTCTCTCATTGCCATTAGCAGCCATTGTTTACCTCCAAGGTAGTGCCTGGTGAGATTTCTCCTGTGCGTGATTAAACAATAAAAATTTTGTTCAAAACGCCGTTGATTGATGAAATAAACCAACGAAAGACGCCAGATGTTTTGTAAAAGCAGAACGAAAGAACGCCAGATGTTTTTCTTAAAGTGTAGTAGTAGTAGTTGCATGTAGCCACCTCGCCCGATCGTCAACGGGCGAGGTGGACCGGCAACGGCGCGAGGACCCTGCCGTACGAGAGTTAAATCACACTAAAAGACATACTTTGCGGGCGATACACTCTAGTGAGCTTTCAACTTTTCGTCTTAATGTACATGATAAAGAAATTATTTCTACGAAAAACGCAAGGCACACCTTGAGCAATATGTTTGGTTTTGGGACGCTAAATGGAACCATGAGGCGATGCGAAGCCGGAGCACTTGCACGATCGCGTTCCGTTGGCTTTCGTTGGGCATGCTACCAACCTCGCGTCGTGGAACGCGCGTCCTGTCTTCCCTCTAGCCTTGCCTTTAATTCGCACAGGGCGAGCGGGGAATGCGGTCGCTCTTGGCGCTCTTTCGCTCGGGAGCGGACTTCTTCCTTGCATTTCACCGATCACAAGTGATAATGAAGGGACCACGTAAACCAACAGTACAATAAAAGTTTGATGTTTAATATATACACGATGTTTCACACTCTTTATATTATGTACTGGGCGCATTTCACGGAAGAGTTTCACGGTTTACAGATGATTCCCTCCGTAGCTTCGCCCCACTCATCATCATTCACCCCGTGGATATGCTGTGATTTTTATTGATATAATTGTTTTTGTTTTACGACCCAAAAGCACGATAATATTATGAGGGATGCCGTAGTGGAGGGCTCCGGATATTTTCACCATCTGGTGTGCATCGACGTGCACCTCTAAACCTAGGCACACGGGCCTTTAGCATTTCGCCTCCGTTGAAATGCAGCCTCCACGGCCGGGATTCCATTCCGCGACCTTCGGGTCAGCAGTCGAGCATCATAACCACTACACTGCAAAATGGATTAGCGTAGTGGAAGAGCATTATTTCTAATTTCTGACGCCTTAACATTTATACCGAATCAATATTATTTTTAAAACACCAAAACATCGTCATGTAAATCATGACGTATATGAAATGTACGACGTGACCTTCACGTTACGGCCTTTCATTTATGTTCTGTGCATACTGTTGTCCCCTCTTTGCGCATTGCGCAGTTACTGTTTTTGTTCTTCTGCGCAGTGCTTCCGTATATATTGCATATCCAAGCAATAAACCAGTGGTTGTTAGTTCAGCGCTTGTGTCTGTCGTTCTTCTCCGTCCCGTGTTGAGCGCTGTTTGCTCACTTCCTAATCGTGTCATGACATGCCACTTTTTTGCATATCAATTTAGTGAAACGCTGAAGAGACCGCCAAGGCCATCTCATGTAAATTATGATCTATATGACATGTGTGATAGAATGTTAATGTTTTAACCGGTCATATGTATTCGTTATACATACGCGCCATGGCATGCCACCTTTCTTGTATACCAATTCAGTGAACCGACATTTCTGTAGAGCTTAAGCACAATCGCAAAAGAAAGGAACACATGACGACGGGAGAGGCGCTAAGTCACAACTGTAATAGAGACCAGGAAAGTGTGGCAATAGGTACTATTCCCTGTGCACAGAGGCATCATCAACATCGCACATGCCATAAGGGGCGTATCAAAGCGAAGAGTTAAAGAAGACCTAACCTGTGGCAAGTACGTAGGACAAACGGGCACATGCATAAATTACCGCATGAGGGAACACGCCAACAACTTAGAGAAGGATTTGACTGCGTACCTTTCGGCGCATTGCAAAACCTCCTCTTGTGAGCCTAGATTATATGATCTGAGGACCCTTGGCAGAAGTAAAGATAAAACGGCGCGTGAACTTCTGGAGGCATTTCACATAAAAAAGAGAAACTGTGATAGTGTCAGTCAAACGTCCGTTTCACTGTATAACGCCGAACACAGCTTCTTTAAATCTTTGCTTTGATGCGCCGCCTATGGCATGTGCGATGCTGATGATGCGTCTGCGCATTGGGAATAGTATATATGTGCCAAACTTTCCTAGTCTCTTCTCTATTAAAGATGTGTTAGCGCCGTTCCAGTCGTCATGGGGGCAGTGGCATAGCCGGGGGGGGGGGGGAGGGCACACTGGGCCCGTGTTTCCCCCCCCCCCGAAATTATTTTTGCTATGTCATACAGAGCCCAAAATGACACTTGACCACATCTGCCTGCCCGGCCCCCACTTAGAATCAAGGAGGTGCCCCTCCCCCCCCCCCCGGAAAAATTTCTGCCTACGCCCCTGCATGGGGTGCTATCCTGGACATTGTCAAATTCCGCCATCTTGTCAAATTTCGTAATGGTGGCATTTTAAGCCACTCGGAGGGGCTGCAACAGCCCTGCGTACCAATCAGAAGTAACCAATGGCGGAATTCGACAACATGGCGGAATTTGACAATGTCCAGAATAGCGCCCATGTGTTTCTTTCTGTTGTGATTGTGCTTAAGCGCTTCAAAATTGTATGTTAGCAAGTACCAACTCGCCCAGAAACATGTTCTTCTGCAATTTAGTGGAAAAGCCGCAAGATAACTTAGACCACGTAATATAAATTATGATGTACGTTACATGCATGACGTAATTTTCATGTTTCCACCTGCCATTTATATCAGTCGTACACTCATATTATGCCAAGCCAATTTTCATGTGTATCAAGGTTAATAAAACCGTATATATCAGGTTGATGATCTTGTTTGGAGCGACACGTAATCAACGAGCGACCACACTGAGCGCTGGGACTCGTGCCTCCCTCATTCGAGAGAAGTGGCTTTCCTGCTCTACCTTGGTGCATCATCGGTCAAGACGGCAGGAGAAAGAACGAGTTAGCTGAGGGCGCTTCAATACGTGCCTCGATGTCCGCCGCCTTTGTATGACTTGCCTTAGCATATACAGTAACTCTAACTTGGCTTGGCTTGCAGCGCCATCGCTCCGCAGTAGAAGGTACTCCGTTCACTTGCGACGAAGCGGACAAAATGCGAAACCGGGAACACAGGCGCGGAGGAATCACAGAGGCTGAGGTTCAGCTTTGCTGGTTGGCAACTGATATGATAGGTGGCGCCACGGGATCACAGAAGTTTCTTTGATGGAGTACGCTGCGGCATCTGCAGCAGTGTAGTGCCGCGGCCGCTGGATGTGGCCGTGGCACTTCATCCAGCGGCCGTGGTAGTGCCTAGGGCACTTGAGGCACTATACCACTCTATGTTATTCCAGGCGCTATAGCATAGGTATACAGGTGTGTGACACTATAGTAGAATAGCAATATTCTAGGTACTGCAGCAACGGCGCGGTAATGCGATGGATGCAGGTTTCAAGAAATGCTATGTTAGCACGTGGCTGTGGTCAGGATGTTCTTGCTCTTAAGTTGTTGCCTTCAATCTTTATATATTCTATTTCAAGTGCGTCAGCATTGTTGTTTATTAAGTTCTCCTAATTACTCCGTTTTAATTTAATTTTAATTTTTAATAATTTTATTTATTTAATTTTTAATTTAAAACAACCTCAGTTTCCTATTTTAACTGAATGACCATAGGAATCGACATTGATTTCTGATGATAAATGCAATGCAATGTGTGGTGTTAACGAAGTAGATTATGTTACCTGAGCTGGACATGATGTAAAAGAAATATAAAAAAGCGAGATAACCTCTTTTGAATTTTTCTAATGGCAATTTTTTTCTAATTACTGCCTAGCAATGTCTGTGTAATAATATTTGACAGCGAAAGCTGTCATCAGGTCACAAAGGAAGTGGGGTAGTTGTCCGCCGCCGCTGCTGCCGCCGCCGGTGCCCGTAACCACTATCGTGCAAAATAACGAAAAAATGAAACCAGAAAAAATTTCTAGGAACGTCGACCACTCTTACTGACTATCATCATCAACCAAGCATGGGCACCTCTAACAGTGGGTAAGCTTCCATACCCTTGACCTCGCTTTCCAATATCAAACGATGGCTTGAACCTGGACGCCAGGTACTGCCGGTGGTGCATGTTATTTTTTGCTTGCAGGCTTGGCCTGACGGTCCCGACGTGGGAGTCGCCCGCTGCGCGCTGACGTGCGCCTTGCAGGTCCTCAATAAAGTTTTTCAACCAACCAACTAACCCGCCACCTTAGTCATTGGTAAGCATCCACTTTGTGCTCTCGACCATGGCTCTGGCGACGGGGATAGTGTTTGGGGCCCTGATATATATAATAGGGAAAGCTGCTTTGAGATCACAAGAGCCAATTTTGGCGCCGTAGTTGTCCGCTGCTGGCACCGCTGTCGACGCGCGAAGAAAGAAAAAATGAAATGAGACAAGAAATTTCTAGGACCGGATGGCATTTAAACCAGGGCCCGCTGCGTGGCAGTCGAGTATTCTACCACATAACCACGCTGGTGCTTGAAACTCTTTCGCAAAAATGCCCTGTACAGGTCTCATGTCGGGCAAGCAATCGTGTTAACAAATGTATTATTGGCCGCGAGATCGACCTATAGGTGGCAGCAGCGTCGCCGCGTTAGTGTGGAGAGGCGGTCGGAGGCGCGTATACAAATGCACACAGCGGCGCTTCGTTGTGAGCAGTTTCAGCCGATTGTCGGCGAATAAAATGCGTTGATTGCTGCTTACTGGTAATATATACAATCCTCATTGTTGAATCGATGCACGAAGATCATCCAACGTTCCTATTACTAGTGAGAGAAGCGCAATCTGCCGATGAAAGGGATGATCGCCCTGGATGGCAGTCTGCGCTTACGCACTATATAACGTTTTTTGTTGTTTTCTCTGTACGTGTTTAGCTTGTGTTGTGTGTGCTACGTACTGCTGTAGCACGACTGAACTACTTAAGTGTTTAATTCTTGTTCATTTGTACACCAGCCCATATTCCTGTGCAATTAGTTCAATAGCATTGTTCACGCGAATACGCATACGCAGGTAAGAGTTGAGCACAGAGCTTTCATCGACTGATTACGTGCACGACAGTGATGCAACAAAGGTCCGGTTGTTTTATAGAATAGGTGTCTTTTTTTTTTCAAAGTAATAATGTCCGCTGCCTTCCATCAATTTATAACAACTCCACACAAACGCTCGAGATAATGTGAAAAAAAAGGATGAGGTTTTGCGTGAAATTATACGACATAAATGTAAGGCATGCCGTCGGGCTAAGCACACGGCTGGTTCTGCATAAATTTCGCTCCAAGTTAAAATTGCGCGCGGCAACTGCGTTTTATCACTGCCGTGTCATGTCTGTTTTTTTAGGGACAGTTTGAGTACCGAAGTCTCAGATTTCACTCGATAGAAATATTTCGCTGTAGCGGGAGCACGACCGTAAAATAGAAGGACATCTTAAGTGCAACTAAAGCTCATCATGAACTACAGTGCCACAATTATACACCTAACAACAACGCGAAAGTGCATGAGCCTCGTTTTAAATGCGAATGCATTTATTAGTCGGGCTATGTAAGACATCCGGCGTTGTCCGCGCGCCGGCAGGTGTTATCTCTCCGCTCTCACTCCCTCTCTCATATCAACAGCTGCAGGCGCGCGCGCTGCAGGCGCGCGCCCCTAGCAACCGGAGCATGTGGTGCAAGAGAGTGTAGGAGAGGGTAGGTGCAGTGCTTCGCCGCTCCTTCTCTCGCCGTTCGCTCTCTCTCCTCACTGCGCCCCACTCTCCCGTCCGCTCGCGCCTCACTCTCGACCGTTCGCTGGCTGGGCGCCTCTCAAGAACATCCGGAAATGTATGCTCAAGACGCCGCTGTGAAACGCCAACGGCGACCACAAGGCTGAGATTATGGCCGTCAGGTACAATGACAACACAAAGAGGTGCTGATGAATGTGTAAATAAATGGTTACGGTACAAATACTCGTCTCGTCATTAATTTACGCCATTAAAATTACTACGCCGTGTACTCTCGGCGCAAGAAATGCATTCGCATTTCCTCACGATTCCCTTCTGGGAGGTGGGGGCATTTTTTTTTTGTTTACCATCGAGTCGCTAAAACGCTGCATTCACACACAGTTTAATGCTCCTCATGTTTGGGACTATGCCAAGCGCACTTTACGATGTGCTTGAGCCAGAAAGCGGCACCAACACTGAAATGATTCTGGCGAACGAAGGGTACGACACCAATACACAGCCCTCTCGAAATTCACACTCACTGATCTGATTACAATGCGCATGCGCCGAGCAAACCCATTTGCTTCTGTACACCATGTTAGGTATACGTACGAGCAGTTCAAATCGCGCTAACATCACAGAACTAACCGCCCTTTGAGAACGTGCAGGATGTACGCGCACATGCAAACACGGCGAGGCTAGCAGACGACGCAGAGAGCAATCCACACTAGACGCACTTCAGCCAGTAGCCGCCAGGGGGCGACTCTGCTCGATCTCGCGGCCAATAGCGCCGTAGAAGAGTAAAATAACAACCAGGCGTCCCACAAGGTGAATTGGGCAACGAGTGACCAGGTCGTTGATTGCTTCCATCCATTACAAAAGCCTCAGCCATAATTCTTCAATTTCATCAGCCACAGCACAAAGTGCACATGATGCTTTACAAATGTGTAGCGGGTATCACGCTTCTCCGCAGAATGACGAATAATGGCATAGTGGGTGCTTTCCTACTCCATGAAAGTTACGATTATTTACGGCGTAGTGGGTACCTTGCACGTGTACTTGTATTAGATGCCCCAAGAGGGTTCTCCAGCGGGCTCTAGAACGGCCGCTCTTTCAGTTTTCGCTGTGGCTGTGCTGCGTGTTTCACGCAGGCATGGCGATTTTTTAAATGCGAATCATTTCTTAGCGAACCTTGGGCACTTTGAGCGTTTCTATCTATCTATCTATCTATCTATCTATCTATCTATCTATCTATCTATCTATCTATCTATCTATCTATCTATCTATCTATCTATCTATCTATCTATCTATCTATCTATCTATCTATCTATCTATCTATCTATCTATCTATCTATCTATCTATCTATCTATCTATCTATCTATCTATCTATCTATCTATCTATCTATCTATCTACGTCTGGGTGCTCTCATGATCGCCTCCTTAACTTAGCGTAGACCAAAATTGGCAGGGGAGGGTAAGAGCATTTGACAAATATGACTGTCGGGTCATGACATGAATAACATGAAATTCCTGCGGCGTACGCCGTCAAACCATTTCCTCAAGACACGTGTGGCACACACCCGTTTACCACGGGCCGCGGTGTGCAGGTATGCGCTACAAGTGATTGACAGTTTTTACCTACCCAGGAACAGCGATAACAGACATTGGTAATTTACATTCGAGAGCGTTAAGAAAACCGACATCGGCAGTGCTGACCCGACGAATTGAACGAATAAAAATCAGGATCCCAGCAGGAATCGAATCCAAGCATTCTGCGTGGCAACCAGGTATTCTACCACAGAGCCACGCCAAGTCTGGACACTACTTTACAAACACACCCTATATATGCAGGTGTAATGTCGGTGCAACGTCAGTTGTGGTTAACATGCTGGCTATTTAATTTTATAACAAAGCGATAGACACTACATCTGTACTCCTACGATACAGGTATCATGTCAGGTTAACGTCTGTGGTTCCAGCGTTGGCTCCGCTTTTATAGCAGTCTAATAAACATTGCATTTGTATTCATATGATTCAGTAAGCTATATTGAATTACTGCTCGACCCCGGAGGAATGCATTAACGAAAGTTACAATGATATTCACATTATTGCACCATAATGTGCACTTAGTTTCGACAGTACTGACGTATGTACCCTAACGTCAGAGCTGACGTTACGTCGCACCATAAGTTGCCCTTTAACCGCCAGTGTTGTCGACGTGCCTGGCAAGCCCACGATGTGCGCACAGCTACTACGCTTATAAAAACACGTCGGTCCACCCCGTAACGCTTGGCTCAAAGCCGTAAAATAAAACATAGAAGTACTCGCTGACTGCTTCGCAGGAAGCCGATTCCCACAACACGTGGGATCTGCCGAATTTTTATTGAGCTCGCAATATATATTGTTCATCTACGCTGCTAGACCTCTATCGCTTGTGAATTCCATTCAACTTCCTTTGATGTCAGTATAGCGCAGTGACGTGTGCATTAGTATTCGCCAGTTTCTGAGCCGCCGAAAAATGCGCTGACGTGAGTTTGGTCTGCGACGCAGGAACGTTTGCTATAGACGCAACTTTATCCAGCTGCCCTTCTTACTGCACCTGTCTTGTTCTGAGCGCTATTAAACAAGTCACGATGCTTTAGGAGGTTCCAGAGCGCGCATTTACTTATTTGCCCCACAAAGGCCGCACTCTGCATCGCTTTCAAAGCCTACATTTATAAAATTTTGCTTGAGCAAAGCAGTCGCTGGTATTCCGCTCAGTCGACGACTTCCTAATATAGGACTATACGACGACCTGTCCTGGTCTTGTAATTTTCCTTCGGAAAGTCGAGCCTTGCACGGCTAGCCAAAGTCTTGTGGTTCTCTGCGGGTTGGTGTTTTCGCGCTTTCTACAAATATGAATTTGCAACAACTCGCCCAACTGTCCCTGCTCGTACGCCTAGCCAGCATGACACAGTTCAGACCGGTACCGAGAGAAAGTCCTGAATTTATGAAGCAGCTTAATGATGCGAGAGAAAGGGAGGGCGTGCACATATACTGGGACGTAAGTGTTTCTATTATTACTACATTTTCTTTCGTCGATAATCACTCTACGTGGCATGTTCAGCTGTAGAGCCTTCGTACCTACCAATATCAGCGTCACATACAAATATTCTTTGTTTTATATTGTAGAAGCTGCCGTAGCCCCCAACCGGCAAATTGCGGTTCATTTTCGAATGGTCACGGTGATTTGTTTTAGGACCTTGCTGAAAGGCGCACCTACATATGCTGACCACACCTCTTTTAATTCACATTAATTATAAAATCTGTATTCATTCGTATTTTATTCGGAAACGATAAGGCAAGAAGGAAACGTGAAAAACATGCGCGTCGCATAATGGGGCTGTTACGCATGCTTCCGATCACTGATGCTAGTCCAAAAAATGATAATTTTATAGATAGCGAGAACTGGCAGAGGCCTGAATATTTCCCTGGCAATAGAGCTTCGTGAAATGCCCTTATTTTGAAAGCCTGCATCGGAATGTGCCGCATCGGGAAGCCCAGCTAGATAAGAAGTAAATATTTGCGGACTCAAGCGGCGAAAGAAAATGCAACAAAACCGCTTCACGGACCTCTCCCGTAGGCTGTCTTTTCTTCCCGTGGACAACAAACAAGAGCACTACTCACATGCGTCATCGCTCCTCTCTAAACTTAAGAGAAACGCTCATAGAACACACGCTTCCGTCAGTGAGTCTTCCCATTCAAGGCTTGCGTTCGAGCGAATTTTTCAGAGCAATCGGACGGCCGGATGACCAATATCAGTGTGCAAAAATTTTAATCCACAAAGCTCGCGTGTCTGCCTTTCTCAGCTGGTGAACAGGATTTTAACGCGATAGCGTTAAGGAGCTAGTTTCGCAGAAATTCCATTGCCGGCGTCAGCGTCGTTGGTTGTGAGCGAAAAATGAAGTTGAAAAAAATTTGGCATATGAATCGAGGTGGGAGTGCTTTGAATCATCAAACGATACATTTCATAATTGCATATAAATGTAAAAATAAACGAGTGATTGAATTAAATAACGTAATCAATGTGCTACGCAACTTCTCTGGCTGTCCACCTTCACATATAGGAATGGCTCGAATTTTCTCGCAATAGTTTACTGGAAAATGACTTCGAAGCGTCCACACCATTACGGAAATGTGCGCCGACGAAGGCAGTTGCTGACTCGGCTTCATCATTGTAGCTTTTTCAGCTGTATAGCAAATTGCTACACTATGCAGTATGGCACTTTGCAGAATTGCAGCAATGTGCGCTACAAGCTGTCACCTTGCGAGTAGATGTTTTCAGTGCCGTTTTTTTATGTTGTAAATTTGCAACATCGTGAAAAAAAGTCATGCCGTAGATTAAAAGCGTCTGCCGCTATAGAATATGTTGTCTTGTACACCGTGATTATGACAGAAACTTAATGACTCCTTTTTTTGTCTTTCTCAACCAGCGAACCTCGGATTATAAAGACACGTGCGAGCCGACTAGCCCATTATTCAAAGACCGGTGCATTGATCATTGTGCTCCATATGTGGTGTCAAGGACACCTATACGCAATATTGTTTACACTTCACTTCATTTTGCTTTAGATACGCCCGAGAAGTAAGTTGACAATGCTTTTAATTCAATTTCTTTAAACAAACACGCAACGCGCATAGACAGGGAATTAGAGGAGATGCTTTACGTACACAAAAGCAAAGAAGCAAAGAACACTGCACAACATCAAAGAAGGAATCAACTGATGATTCTATTAGATTGCATGCAGTGTTGCCAGACGCTACCGAGCTAACAAGCAAATAATCATCACAAAATAAGCCCAAAACAAGTGGCGGGGCTTTTGCGAAGAAGAGAAAGAAAAGCGGAAATTTAATGAATTTTTTCATTCTTGAAAACATTTTAACTATAATAATGAAATGTCACTAAAATACGAGGGGAAGTTAAAAAATCACTTAAATTATTTCGTGCAGCAAAAATATGCGCAACCATGAACGAAAACACATATTTACTTGTTAACATTGTCTCCAGGGTAGTCTCCATGCGGTTGAATGCACGTTTGCCAGTGCCTGATTAACCTTACTTGTTGATTCCCCTAATGTATGTTTGACTTCAACACTCAGCTATTCGAAGTCATCGACAAACGCGCTATTTGTGACCGTGATGATAACTAAAATAAGTACGTTTTCTCGGAAAATGCAAATAAGCCAGAAAAAAACACGACAAGCGACTGGAAAATTCTACAAGCGACTCGGCGAAAAAAGAAGCTCATATTCGCTTATTATAAGCGGAACTGGCAACTCTGGTTACTGGCTTGTTTTCGCATGCCGTGTTATACCGCACCTTTTCCTGAAGGAAACGAATTTTGGAGAATGAACTCCGTCGTCTAACGCAAATATGCCAAGTAGCTGGGTAGTGCAAATAAAGAAACCAGATCTGCGGTGAAAACTAAAGTTTTTACATGATTTGTGCTGGGGGATCTTTGAGCACTTTTTTTAGTGCACAGAAAGCATTTCATAAATTTAATGCAGTGGGCTCATACGGCACGTCAGAACTCACTTTCGGTAGCTTCGGCAGCATTCGCGAAGGCGAAGGCATCGCTGACGGCCACAATTTCTTCTAGATGGGCTATCGTCGTGCCTTTATTGGGGCGTTCGTACTCGTGTCTAAAGGTCTTCAGTATCACATGTTCTTTCCATCATGTAATCTAGCAATTCCGCGTGCGACACAAACTTTTTGGCTTGAGGAGATGGTGCAGTAAAGAATTAAAAGCGCGCTAAAAGCGTGCATTCTCGTCGAGAAATGACTGGACCTTGGTAACCTGAATTAGAAAATGGCGTCCTCCTTTGCGCGCGAGCGGCTAGCGCGTGCCGGCAACAAATTCGTTCAGAAAAAAAAATGCTTGTTTACAGAAGTTTTGTGGAATGAAGGATTTCAGTTCGTTGGTCTCTCCTCTCAAAGTTGGTTGGTCGCTCGCTGTCGGTATCGTCGTCTACGGGAAACCCGTACCGCACGCTGGCCGGTACTGCGAATGCACCACCACATGCCGACGTGTTCCACGCGTTTATCGATGCGGACCACAGCAGAGGCATGCCGCAGGAACGACGTTTCTTCGCCTACAGCACCCGGAAGGATCGTTGACAGAAGGGCAGCAGAACTCTGCACAAACAAGAGCGATTTCAGTTGCATGGCGGCTAGCGTGTCCGCTCCAAGTCCCTCAGATGATCGCCGAAATTTGGGACGTCATTATCGTGTAATCATGACGTCACATGGTGACGTCATGACCTGACACACTGCTTGTTCAAAGGTGGCCCGACCCCGGAGGCAGTGCAAAACCACGTTAGTTGCAGAACGCTTTCGGAGGGTGGCGCGGGAGGTGCAATACATGGACTTCGATGAAAAAGAAGAAGATAGCGGATGCATAAGGGGCCTGGGAAGTATTTCGGACGCGGGCTTAGGCGAGAGACAAGCGGTTGCTGCTGACGCGTCCAGGCAGACCCAGAACATTCTGTTTTGCGATATCCGAATTCAATATGGGCAGTTGCTGACAGTTGGTTCTTTTTACTGTTCTACCGATTCCACATCTCACGAGTCCTTCACAATCCTTTCTCATTGTGTCTCTACAATAAACAACGACTACCTTATTGGCGGTGACTTCAATATGCCCGACGTGAGGTGAGTTGACAATAGACCGATCCTGGGTAATTCATCTGCATTCCGCGAGGGTATAGTAACCGATGGCATTTATAAGTTTGCGCAACCTACTAGGTGCGGTCCGAATAGTTCTTCAGTCTTAGATCTCCTTTTCCTCAAACAAGTCATTGCTTGTGTCTGACAACGAGTAATTCCCGGTATTAGACATGTACAAATCGTCCCCTTCTCATGTGCACATGATTAGCCAAGGGAGGTATATTAAAAAAAAAAACAGCGATCACGTACGGTCATCTAATGAGGTGCCGTATTTCTGCAGGAATTCAGTCACTTAGCTCAGCCCCAGATTGCAATGCCCCATGGGATGCATTTTACTCCAGTTTAAACCACTTAATTGAAACATAAGTTCCCTGCAAACATGCGCCAGAAAAAAGAAACTGTTGTCACGCACTACTTGGGGTAGTGACAAAAAATGTCTGTTGAATCTGTACAAGAGCCTTGTATGCGCGCGTCTGGACAACAGAGCCACAACGTATCAGTCTGCCTCACCAAGCGTAGTAAAAATGCTGGATCCTGTCCATCATTTAGCTATTCGCCTTTCTACAGGTGCCTTATGGACGAGCCCTGTAGAAAGCCTGCATGTGGAATCTGATGAGTGGCCGCTTCATCTGCAGAGATCATGCCTATCATTCATGTATTTTTAATAGTGAATGCGGACAATGAACACCCCGCACACCCTACCTTAAATGATTTGTCGAGCTCCACCATTTTATAACCGCCCTCGAGTGAGACAGCCCTACTCTCTGCGTGTGAGAGGCTTGGCAGAGGAAATGGATGTTGCACTTCTTGAACACGAACTGATACCTCCCGCAATGGAGCTTATATATATATATATAATATATATATATATATATATATATATATATATATATATATATATATATATATATATATATATATATATATATATATATATATATATATATATATATATATATATATATATATATATTTCACTTCACTCTCATGATTTTCATACATATATGTTTTAGCGCGTGGAATTTTCCGGTCCTTATACAGCCACTTACCATAACCATTGTTCACATCTCTTTGTCCGATGACCTGGCGCTCATAAAACACCATGTATCATTAAAAAGTTTGCTCAACAACGGACCACCTAGTTCGGCTTCAAAACACAATACGAGAAGCTTTTTTACCCAACCAACATTGTCTAGCAGTCATTTTTTATGTTCAAAAAACCTACGACACTGCTTGGAGGTACGGCATTTTACGAGACCTGGCGGATCTAGCCGAGTCGAGTAGCGCTGGCTTTTCAACTGCTCTTTGCCTTCCTTGCGCGCTACTTCCAGTCCGCGTATACGTTCGGGCTCCTGGATTTAGTTGCGGATCGCTCCGTTTCGTGCACGCATTAGTTGCTTGGCAACTGTGACCCGACAGCGGGTACGCTTTGATGTCTCTGGAAGTCGATTGCCATCGATACCTCCGCATGGTCAGGTCATTCGTCATGGTTTCGCGGGTGTGTACGTTGCTGGCGTGAAATATCTTCACGGCAGTGCCGCGTAGCGCTCCCGGAACGACAATTATCTTCACCGTGCGACCTTTCTTCTTCGTCCGTCTCGTCAGATCGCCGTCGTCCATTGAGTTGACGTTGGTGCCATTCGTCCGTTCGTTCGTCAGCCTCACACATTCTGTGCCCGTGGCTTGGTATTCTTTCAGCGTTTCATGATTGCGAAAAATCAATGTCGGTGGAAGCACATAAGTTTCCACATCCTCTACTTTGAGGACGCCTCCTGATGTTCTCTTTTCTTTCAGTCGTGAAACATCGTCTGCGTCGAAGTCTGAAACTCCATTTTCGTTCTTCCTGCCGAGTAGTTCATCCGGCACGGGTTCTGTAGACTGAAATTGTGCAAATTATTAAGTTGTGATTTCCCGTTTTCGGTCAGAAGGATGCAACGAGAATCTGTTTGGTCTTTTCATTGCGATATGAGCTCACGTGCGGTGTGAGTTGGGGATTCCGTAGTGCCGTCTTTAGTTACGTTGACCAAAGTTACATGACTTGGAAGCTGACTTTTCGCTTGCCAGTCGGATCCAAGCATGACGTCGATAGATTCTGGTAGTGGACACACTGCAACATTGAATGGTGTGGTCCGTATTGTCCCAACCATTATGTCGATTTTGGCGGACATTTGTGGTTTCATCATTTTGTCCAAAATTTTGATCTTGTCGCCTGATGTCCATGAATGGAGGACTGTTTTCGGAGGAAGAGCTTCCACAGAGATCAAGGAGGTGTCGGCATCTGTACCGATGCAGACCATGACAGGAGAGCTCGCGTTCAGGAGGCCATTGACAACCGGTAAACTTCCACCCACACACTTCAGAAAACAGTTCGTCTTCCTGATGGACGTTTCGTTCGTGTTGTCTCACCTCGTTTGCAATCGCCGCTTCTCCTCGGCTCGGAGCGTTGGTCTCGTTTTCGGCTTCGTGTACTCTCGCGATATATATCCTGTATGATAGCAATTAAAACACCGTTGCCGAAATGGTTTTTTAAATGCAAAACATGTGGCAGCACCTGGCGTTTTGCGTTGAGATTATTTTCCTTGGGCGTTAGCATGCTTTGGCTGCGTCTCGTCTGCCGTTGCGACTGATCGTCGGCAGTCAAGCGTTGCAGCTCTGTCGATGAGCTGCAGAACGGAGTTGAAACACTGTGCGGCTAGCGAATTTGCTCATGGATCGTCTTTGATGCCTGCCACTGTGAGGGAGATTCGTTCTTTGGTTCCCATGTAGTACGGTGATTTTTCTTGTATCGCGTTCTTTTTGTAAATGTACTCAGTAATGGATTCTTCCCTTTGAAACGTGCGTTTTGCGTGAAAGTCAGTAAATTCCTGCATAGTGATTTTTCGTTTCAAGCGGTCAGAAATTGCTTGCTTCCGCAACTGCCAAGTTGCATGTAGTCTTCCGTAGCTTGCGCGCCAGTTGCGCGCAGGACAGCGTAAGCGGGAGGATGCGTTCACTAGTGTCAGTGGCGGTGACCATTGAGCGAGTGATGCGATTTGTTCGGTCTCTGTTATCCAAGTGTGAACGTCGGATATTACTGAGCCGTCGTACCATGAAATCGCAGCTGACGTGCCGTTGGTCGAATGAACTTGAATAGGCTCTCGAGCTCGGGCGATATATTCTGTCAGTTTTGCTTGGGATTCAGCCATCATTGACAGTAGTCGAGTGATGTCGCTGGATTCCAATTGTCGCGAATCGCCAGCCTCACTACGTGCATTCTCGGATGAGTTAAATCGTGACTCACTCGTTTCAGCGTCTTTGAGACGGATGCCGTGGCATTGGTTAGCTCGTTGCTCTGGTTGTTCGTTGGCCGTACTGAGAAGCTGTACTCGACTCTTGAGGGCTTCGATTTTGGCTTGCAGCTTTGCATCAGCAGCAGTAAGACTCCGAATGCTTGCCAGCTCTTCGTCGCTGCTATTTCGTTGCGTCGTTGGAGGCTCCGGCGTTCCGATGATTTGTCACCGTTCCCTGTCCTCGATGAGTCTCGTGACAAGCTCGTCTTTTCTTCCCGTGTGAGACATGCGGCGTAGCTTGAGTTTGTTGGCAAGTTCCGTCTTCTTGAGTGCGCTGAGGGCTTGTTTGTCTTCGCACAAAAGCAAGGGCTCCGTCGTAGTCGTTGAGTATTAGCTTGGGCTGGGTCTTCCATGGCTGTGGCCACGGTGATTGAAGTAGCGAATGACGTAGTTGCAGAGTGCTGCGAATAAAACGGGCTTTGGTTAGTCGACTGCGCCATATCAGGGAAATAATGAAGGAAAGAATACTATTTTAAGATTTAAAATAAAGCGAATTAAAAGAAAATGCAACAAAACGCTATGTGACATTCATCCGGCTGCCTAGGGTCCCAGTTCGTGTCTCGAAGCTAACTTGCCAGGCGGCATCCGGTCTGGCGCCTCAGTCGAGATGCACTTTGAGTCCGCGCGGGGATCACACCACTGCAGGCAGCGCGGATACAGTATACATAGGTAGAAAACACGTGAGTTCGAACGTCTCTTTCGACAGCGTGTCGCACGAGAAACAAACACAGTACCACGGACGGCGCGAAACGGAAAGTAGACACACACACATGCAGGGGCAGTGCTCCAACACTGACAAACCAAATAACTGAAATCTCAGATCAAGCGGAAATCGAACCCAGGCATTCTTCGTGGCAGTCAAGTATTCTACCTACGAGCAGCGCCAGTGCTTCAATTTTCTTAGGAAAAAAAGCCCTATAGGTGCCTGATGTCGGGGAAATGCAAACTGTGGTTGCAGTGTTGGCTATCCGCTTTGATAACAATGTAATAAACAGTGACTAAGCAACTGTACTAGAGCGTTACTTGAATGCGCCCACAAACGCTAGTTATTATATGCACATTGTCGGAGTGTAGCGTGAACTTTGTTGCGATAAAACTTCCATTTTTTTCTCCAAATTCAGCGCCGACGTTACGTCGGACTATGAGCTGCACTTTACACACCGGTGTAGTCGAAGCGCCTGGCGCGATATGCTCACTACTCCTAAATCTAAACAATGTCGTCGCTTCGCCTCGTAAAGCTTGCCTCAAAGTGAAAAATCCGACTGACTGCTTCGAAACTGACTGCCTGCTTCGCATGTAATTGATTCCCACAATTCGTGGTATCTGCCGGATTTTTTTCCCGATTTTAAACACAGTTTTAGGTCTTGTCGGTGTTGCTCCCCACCAATCATAGAATTCAGCCATAATCGTTTCCATTCACTTGACCTTGATGTACCGATTGACTGTATATTTTTATATTTTAATGAAGCATTTTATTCTGTTGCTTGTGCTTTGCTCTTACATAAACTGTCGTTCCTTGGTATCTCTCCCTAATTGCTTAATTGGATTCAGTGTTATCAACAGGAACGCATGCAACGTGTTGTAATTAGCGACTCACAATCAGAATTTATTCCTGTTACTTCTGGAGTCCCCCAGAGATCTGTTTTGGGAGCACTGCTGTTACTGGTGTGTAATGATGATATTGCATAGGATGTGTCATGCAAAATACATCTGTATGCGGATGATTGCGTGATTTGTGACTGCACTAGATTTTCAGTTGACCACAAGTACCTGCAGTGCCATAAGGAATGTTAAACTCGCTGGTGTGTTAGGTGACAAATGTCTCTAATCCCCCGCAAGTGTCAATATGTGTCCTTCACACGTAAACGCAATTCACACCTGTTTGATTATGCATAAGACTCCGTAAAGCTATCGCGAGTAACTGAGTGCAAATAACTTGGAGGTTATTTCTAATTGATCCTAGCTTGGACCAAGCATGTTTAATACGTTGCAGCGAGAGCCTGCAAAATGATAAATTTTGTTAAACATAACTTCCGGTTAGCTCCTCCCAAAGTCAGAGAAATGCTTTACTTTTCGAACGTAAGACAGATATTAGATTACGTCTGCATGGCACGTGCAAACAAAGTACTGTCTGACATGCTCGAACATGTACAAAACCGTGGAACCCGATTTGTCCGTAGTAACCGTGACTTTTGTAGAACTCGTTCTTGGCCTATTGTACTAAACAAACTTGAAATTGAAATATTGCGAGAAACAAAAAGGACACGTTCCCATGGTAGGGTAGGGTGACAAGAGCAACTATGACTTTGCTTCCAGTGTTACTGCGCTTAAGGATAGCTTGAGGTGGGAATTATTAAGCGCACGCAGAAGAAACATGATGTTTGAAAGGCTTTCGAAATGTTTTCTGGTAGGGTTAAAACAGTTAGGGAAACTTACCTTTTTACACCCCCCTTCCCCCCCCCCCCCCCCCCGCATTTCGTTCCGCATAGATCGTTCGTCTAAAGTAAGGAAAATTATTTGTAGAAGAAACGCCTTTCAGCACTCGTTTTTCCCACACTCGACAAGCCAGTGGAATGAGCTAAGGCAGAAAATTGCTGATTGTCGCACTGAAGCGTTGTTCAGAGCAGTACAGTCGGATGTGTAACCGCATGAACTTTTTTTGTAGTTCTGTTGTGTTCATCTTGTTTCTCAGTTGCCTATTTGTACGAACATGTGCAACGCTCTGCATTTCCTCCCCCCTGCAATAATGCCTTCGGGCGCTGTAGGTACTCAAAATAAATAAACAAATAAATAAATAAATCTATCACGCTCGGCGTCCTCACTGTTCCAGTTCCCTTTCTCATATGTGCTGCCACACGCGTGCTACTCCTCTTTTAGTAAAGCTGTTTTTCTTGCAGACTTGAAGCAGGGTTCCTGGGCCCAAACAGGATAATATTCAGATGGACTAACGATAACAAGATGATAATTTTTGACTATAACAATACGATAGATCGATTGGGTGAAACTTCCGGCTTCTCGAAGGGCCACTATTTCGTCGTGTCCCTTGAACTTACTATGCCGTCTACTGATGGCTTCGCTGAGCTCAAGGTTTGTATATTGTGACCTTCTTTTTCCAAGCCTTCTTTTTCCAATTTAGTGGAAAATGAGCATGGTGCGACTTTGGATGAAAACAATAGAAGCCTTTGCCGCCTTTTTACGTGCGTCGTAGTACGCGGAGTACGCAACGCCAAAAAAGTGACGGTGATGTTGATACTTGACGCTCCGCGTGGTAAACAGTGCGGTGACAAGGAGTCACACGATACGTTTATTCGAATCGGACTTCAATACCGTTAATACAGTGCCACATTTCCCTCTCCAGTTGGGTTACCTAAGAGAACGTTGACGATACCAATCATGAGTCAGAGCCTTAACTTTCCATCAACCTAATGGGCCCGTGCCGAGGTTGGGGAGCAAGCGAGACAAGGTACAAATATGATGAATTCATGCGTAAAAAGTTGAAAACCTGGAGGACGCATAAGACTCGCCTTCAAGAGTGGAACGTGATAGCGTGATCGTGATAGAAACCTGAATCGTGCTGCAACGGGAGGAATGCGCGCGTACGGAACATTGCCCTTTGCGAGCTCTCCTGGGCTTCTGATGCAAGAACAGTGGTAAGTGACCACGCCGTCACAATTAGGCATTTTTCGAAGCAGCGAAGTACCGACAATTCGTCAGTAACATGATGCACTCACTTACGTAGTTGTACATAGTTGATGCGTTGGCTGAGGATGTCTAATGGTGACTCAGCGTTTCGTAATGGATGGTCCTTTAAACTACCCACTCGGTGCGTACTCCGCATGATGTGGCACTTGGTACGGTTCTGCGCTATGCGCAACGTTACATCTGCTGACGAGACTACTCGCTGTACATGAAGCTTGCAAGTGGTTCTTTTCCCATAGCAGTTTCAAGCACTGGCGTAGCTCTGCGGTGGGACATCTGACTTGCACGCAAAATGGATGGGTTCGATTTCGGTGTGGAACGCCTGATTTTTCAGATAGGAAGTTCTCCTACTCCATGTCTCGCAAGGTCATTCACCGCGTCGCAGTGACCTCGAGCCGTTATGACCTCACAGAGTCCCTTACCTATTCACCTTCGACGACGTGATGGCCAAAGCTCTCATATGCTTTTACGGCAAAAGCTGTTCTGAGATCCCAACAACGGCCGTTTTTGGCTCCGTAGTTGCCCACCGCTGCCGCCACCGCCGCCGCTGCCGGTGTTCGTAAGCGCTATCGCGCGAAAGAAAAATACCCAGGACGCAACGAGGTTCGAACCTGGGCCCTCTCCGTGGAAGCCCTGTATTCTACCACAGAACCATGCCGCTTTTTTTTCTTTATTACGTATTGAGGTGTTTATTTGACGGCAGTCGGCGACGATGCGCAATGGCGACAGTCAAGGCAAAAACACGGACTCACAGCGCGAGCGGGAAGAGCCAAAGAGGACGACCCACTAGAAGGCTATAGAGAGCGCAATCACTTACTCATCTTCAAGGCTTCGCTACACTTATTTTGCGTGTTGAATATACAGGGTGTCCCAGCGATCACGCAGCACGATTTAAAAAAAGAGGAACGGCGTTACGAGAAGCAAACCTACTGCATATTGTTCCTAGTACACTGGAGTAGCCACTGATATTTTTTTTCGTTAATGAAGATTAATTAATTAGTCATAATTATACTGGTAACGTAACGTAATGTCACACAGTGGGAATTACGTAACTAGTAGATCGGTTAAAGCTTCCAACCCATTACAAATGGCTCAGCCATAATAATCGCCATCAGCCATCGCATCAACAAAGTGCACATAATGTCTTGCAAATGTGTAGCGGGTACCTCTCTTCTCCGCAGAATGACGAATAATGGCGTAGTGGATGCTTCCAAACTTGAAAAAAATTATGATTTATGGCGTAGGGGATACCTCGCAACTGCTTGTATTAGTAGCCCCAAGAGAGTTTACAACGGGCTCTAGAACTGCCGCTCTTCTAGCTTTCGCTGTGATTGTGCTGCGCTTTTGGCGCAGGCCTGGCGTTTTTTTTTCTTCTTCGCAGTCGATGTATTAAACTGCCCCGCACCCCTCCGAAAGCGTTCTTCACCTAACGTGGTTTTGGACTGCCTCCGGGATCGGAGGCATTGGAAGCTTTGCGCACCTCACCTTGTTTCGGATTGCCTCCGTGATCGGACTACCTTTGACCAAGCGAAGATGGCATGCGAAGACGTCATCACGTGACTTCTCGTTATGTGACGCCATAGTTACATCATGATGGCGTCACAAATTTTCGCTGCGGCGAAGGTCTGTGGCTCGGGGCAGATAGATCACCTACCAACTACAGTATAGCCCAGACCTGAGGCCCAGTGGCTGCTGCCTCTACTTAAGGCCGCAGAAAAATATTCCAAGCAAAAAATTGGTGATGATGATCAGTGTGCACGAACTGAAAAGTGACACGGAAAAATAACCCTTGGTCAGGACTGAAACTTCGGAATTACCTTAGACGTGAGTGTGTTGAACGTAGCAGGCAAACCGGTAGAGACAAACCTATTTGTTGGGATAAGCTGTGCCCGATAAAACGAAACATCAAAGCTCAATACTCGTGGCGAGCACGGGTCACGCATCATCCTGAATGTCCTACGTTTCAGCACGTTGGCTAAGTCGATTGTGGGAGCTTGCCTTCTAGAATGTGCTCCACAGTTCGCACGGTGCACGCGAACTGATGCGTGGTTTGCGCCAAGCGATATACGGGCAACAGTTTGATTGATGAAATACGCTCACAGTGAAACGGGGCCACACGCGTGCTCCAGAAATGCAGCCAATATATCTAAAGTTGGAAGCGACTGTGTGCTCTTCGCCAATTTTAACGTTCATAAAATAAGTACAAGTGGCTAACTATTCTACGTTGTCGAGACAACATTATGCAATACTTACTTGCCTCTTTGCGTGCTGTGCAGTCTTCAAAGAGTTACAGGGATGGTCGGGGACAATTTGTCACTACTTGGCTGCAACAGTTGAGATATGTCGCGCCAACAATGCAGACGGGAAAATAGTTTCGCTCGTTATCTCTTGTTATGATTAGGGAACTGGAATATGCACTAGTTGAAAATGAGAAAACAGCCGTTTTGACGGAATAGTGATTCAAACAGTATGTTAGTCCGATCAATAATTTTCCTCTACATAGGGTGAACTTGCCCTTAGTATAGCTGTTTAATTAATAAAAAAAACGATTACGGCGAGGACAGCTATCGATCTTTAAATATGAAGTGTCAATCGAAGGTGTCCTTTATCTAAAAATGGCTCATCGTCCAATGCATCGGGAACGCTGATACCATCTGGAATGCATGCCACTATTCGCATCACGTATGTGATGGGAGCACTGGTTCCTATTACCTTCTAAAACATTCGCGAAAGAGCTTATTCAGTGACCGGCAACATTGTAATAGGCTCTTGCTGCTGCTCTCAACTGTATGCTGCAACAATACAAAACCATTGCGTGCGGAAATGAGCGTGGTGCGCTCCCTCGGGTGAAATGATTTCGTGCGCTATTAATCATATGCACAATGTATTCTATTGGGTAACAATGTTGTTCTTGCTTTTCAGGCCCATGTAAACGGTGTTGACAAAGGCAAATTCTGGCACCCCTATAAAACTTCAATGAATAAGTTCATTCAAGAATACGCAACTGGCTGTAAATCGTGCGCAGGAGTTACGACTACGGAACATCACCTGTACTACTACGGTATTACCGAACACTTTCAGCAGGAAAGCGAAAACACAAGAAATTGGGTAAGTTTCCTACATTACAATAGTTTAACTTTTGCTTTCTGGCCTCAAGTTAGGCCAGCGTACTGCGGCTGCTGCTGCGGCTGGTAGCGTCCTGCAGGCCGAGGACATCATGGTAGCAGACGGCTGGGTAAAGTTGCTTCTGTGAAGATGGCGATGTCTTATTGTTCTTGAACATATTCAAAAACAGCGCAAACACCACATAGACAAAGAAGAAGAAGGCACAGAGGGCGCTGCCTCGCAACTGTATGTTGATTGGAAGCACGTGTCAGAAAAAATTACCGCCACCCTCACATCAATGGGATCACACTAACGCAAAAATGGCAAAACAGCATCCATCGTGATTACGAAAATAAAATGCAAAAAAGACCAGTTGTACACCCCAAGTAATGGAATCATGAGATATCGTAATTTCTAAAAATGCCAACTCGCAATAAATACGCAATCAAGTTGGATACTATTTTGCAGTTTTTTGCGTTCGAGTGGTCACATGGGTGTGAGCATGGTAGTATTCTTCTTTGTGTTGCGCTTTCAATAAACATTCAGTTGCGAGTCAGTGCTGTGGTTTCTCCCTTTTTGTAGCGTTAGCTACACTTGCCTAGCAGGAGCCGATTTCGCGTGGATCCTCATGAGCCGTGATGCGCATGCGCGAGGATCAGTGATGGCACACAGCTAGCTCACCGGAGCCGGCATCTCACGCGCTCTCCGCCACCGCCGCGCGCGGCTCGCCGCTGCTGGTCTGCGCGTTCGGGAGGAGTGGCGTCGTAGCCGCGGCAGACACACTGGCGCCGGCGCGCGCGCAGCTATTCGCCTTCGCTGCGCAGTCTCCGTCTGACACTGCGCTGGAGGCGCTTCATAGCGCCTCTGACTGGCGTTTGCAGGTGGGCAACGCCAAGGAGAAGGAGAGCGCAAATGCTGCTCAACGGCGCAGAAGAGCCGAGAAGCTTATCTCATCGGATCCCGAAGTAGTTGCCTGGCAATTAGCGGTTCAGCGTACGAAGAATGAGCAGAAGAAGGCTAATAATCCCAGACAATCTGGAAAGCTAAGAGTAATCAGCTGAACCTTTGATAACGCTACGTATATCCTGGCATAGCCGAGCTAAGCCACTGCAAATTTTTCCTTCTGTGTCCACGGTGTGTTTGCGTGGTTTTAACGCAATAGCGTTGAAGAGCGTGTTTCGCAGAAATTCCGGTGTCGGCGTGGGTGTCGGCGTCTTTGGCTGTGAACGAAAAATCAGCGTTGTCCGTGACCGAAAAATCGAGAAAGATGCAAATAAAATAATAAAAACATTCTGTTCCAGTGGCAAGCAGGTGTTCTACCACGGAGCCACGTCCATTGCTTAAACGTGCTTCGAAAAAAAAAAAACACTATATCAATGTCCTGTAGTGGGAGGAGTCTTCTTCACGCATTTCATATAGCGTGGTAGAAGCGTAGAATCACGCCAAGTGTGAAAGCATGTGAATAGCGCAACGAGTGGCAGTTTTAAAGGGCCACCCATTACAAAGCGCTCAGACATATTTAATCATCATCAACAGCAAAACATCAACAAAGTAGAGTGTACTAGAACAGGGGAGTGCTCGGAACGGCCGCAGCAACAATGTACAGAAAGTTAAGCCTAAACAGGGTCAATCCGCTTGTGGCGCTGCGATCGGTGGTCTGCAATGTGTCGTTGTTTAAGAACTACGCGCGGCACCGCTTAAGTTGTGTAGGGGTTGAATGCCCGCTTCCACTCAAAAGAGCCTGGTTCCAGTCGCAGCTGTAGATGGTGGATTTTTATTCTTAGTGTCACCGTCTATAACTGTATTGGTCTTCCTTTGTTTCTAAAAACTAGCTCCCATTGCTACGTATTGCTACAAAAGTAACGTAAAATGTGAAATCTCGTTTCGAGTCTCATATTCGCAAAAATCTTGGAGGCCATACTTTACTTTTTTGTTGAATCCCGGGCGGTGGCGCTATAAATAACTACGCTCACTGTCAAATTTCTTATATTTCACTTCACATTTTGCGTTACTTTTTGAAGCAACACGTAGCAACTGAAGCTAGTTTTAAGAAACAAAGAAAAACCGATACAGCTGTAAAAGAATAAACTAGAAGCTGTAAAAGAAGAATTATAAATATAAAAGACTATAAGCTGTGAAAGAATAAACTAAGAATAAGAAAAAATTCGGCAGATTCTACGTACCTTGGGAATCGATGTAATGCGAAGGTGACTGTGGCGTAATTTTTTACATTGAGCGAGATGTTACGAAATAACCAAACGAACACGTGTGCGAATACTCGCACATGTGTTCTATGACCGGTTGTTTACAGTTGCGTAACGATGCAAACAGCAACAATAGGTAATGAAAACACCAGACGCGGTAAGCCGATATGTAGTGCTTATACATGTCCGTTATGATCGAGAACGCACGCACGTTTCATGGACCCCGTCTGTATGTGTCGAAGGGGTTCTAGAGAGTTCTCACTTAGATGGCGGCGAGCGCAACGTCTTTGTTATTGTGACTGACGTGCGCAACGCAGACCTCGCCGATCCCGCGGCGTGTCTGTGTGTGTTCGGTGTCTGGCGGCCGTTGAAGTGGGATGCGGCATACGTTGAAGTTGCGCATCACCGTGTTCTTACATGTGCCGATGCCGCCGGACCTGCAATGAAGCCGCTTGCTGCGGACGACACATTGTAATTCCGTGACTGCAGTGGGCTCATCGCTCCAAGTTTCAGAAAGCGCTAACTCGCCCATTTGTGTGAGCAGAGCGTCTTCTTCGAGGTCGTGTACGCGTGCGTGCACAGATTGTGTGTTGAGAGCGGCGAGCGTGAGATGATTGTTCTTGTTCTGGGACCGAATGAAGGTGGTAGCCCGGTCCGGTACAATGTCTAGAGGCCTGTTTGCTAGCCGGGTCATGTCGTCGACAGACTTCGACAGAGCCGGCGACATGTCGGAACCTGAAATGACATTTTGCGTTGGTGAGGTTTAGGCCATCGAGGCCGGTAGCCCTGGAAAGTGCTACGTAGACGAACTTCAGCGGTTGGCGCTTATCGTATCTGTAGACTACCTTGGTATATGTGGCAATATGTGACATATGTATTAATGGCGTTTGCTTGCGCGAGGGGAAATTGTGTCCTCTTACCAGTGATGCAGAACTATCGATAGTACTATCGATACTATCGATAGCGCTATCGATAGTAAAATATTCGATGGTATTATCGATAGTATAAGATCAACAGCACCGACTCACTGCTAAATAAACTTGGTTCCCCGCGCGCGTGGTACATAGGGGAGCCGGAGGAGCAGGCTGAAGGGCAAGAAAGTTGACATGATTGTGTTCTTCACCAGAGTGCTTTGCTGGCACATGATCATAACGTCAAACTGTTCAGCTGTAGCGGAAAGGAAGCCTTTACGTTTGGTGGGTCTGCACGGCTTCAAATCGATATTGCGTTTTATGATTTCAAAATAAAAAAAATATCAAGAAGTTATTTGTAAGGTGTAACTAGTTGCTTTTCGATACGAATATATTGATGGATATATTCCGCTATTTCCACTGCGGAAATAATTTCTCTGCCAGAAATTGCTCATAAATTAAGCGAAGCTGGTAGTAGGATATCGCAAATATTTTGGCAATATGGTCGGCCAGCAACCGCATCATTATTCACACCACTATCGATAGTATTGTCACGTGGTTGTGACGGTGAAGAATGCTGCAGCAAGACTGGGAAATGCGGAGCTCTTTCTTTGGGTAAACTTTGCCCAGAAAATCAAAATTCAAAACACAAGCGATACACGCTGCGGACTGATAGCGGCGAGAACAGTCGTCGGTCGTCGAGTAATGTGATCATCGGTGGAACTCGTCATCCTTTCTACATCAGTCATCAAAGCTTCCAGCGTTACCGCTGGTGCTGGCGTAAGCTCTCGAATAAACTTGACTATTCGCGTTCGGCGCGTAATCCTAACAGAATGATCTCAAACAATTGTAAAGCTTCTCAAACATTACGGCGCGGTCTGCTGCAAACGTTGCTATCAGTCCTTGTGTGTGAAACCCGAATACGTCAAAACAAAGCAATAAACACGCGTGGCAGTAATATCGCTATAGTAATATTAACGACGGTACTACCGATTGCACTATCGATAGTTTGCCGATAGTAGCACTATCGATAGTTTGTTTACACTATCGATAGTTTCAAAAAAACTATCGATACTATCGATAGTAAATTTACCGATAGTTCTGCATCACTACCTCTTACACGAGATATTTTTCTGGCGTGCGTCATGGTTGTGGTGGTTCTGAGTCCCACGGGCAGCCATTTCCATTCTATTGAGGGTGTGAGGTAGTAAAGTGCTTCGTCCTGGCTGGGACGACAATGCCTAACTTGGAAGTTGCAAATTCAAGCCACAGTCGCAAGAGGTTGCCGTGTTCGTCACGCTCGATGTAACACAAGGTGGCCATGTTTCCATCAGCGAGGCCGTCGCTTACGTCGATGTTGGCTGAGATTATGTACGGCTTGCCGATGCTCAGGTAAACTGAGGCCTTAGAAGTACTTGTTGCTGGGCTAGTTGGTTCATCGTAATGCGGGAAAAAACTAGACGCCTGAAACACCGAAAGAAGGACGAAGAAAACGCTCTTTCCCTGTGCTTCTTCGTCCTTCTTTCGGTGTTTTAGGCGTCTAGTTTTTTCTCCCTCATTAAACTGAGGCTGGCAGGCTACCCATGTCGCTTGTGTCCATGTTGGCCACCTTGGTCAGGGCATCCTTGCGTTCTTATAGCCAGTCATGTTATCACATGCGGGATGACATAACACGTTCTCAGCAACGTCGAGACAACGTGCGTTATGAATGCTATGAATCACTATCAATACATACCAACTAGCCCAGCTTACCACTCTCTTGTTCACTATAGCGGTCGGCGTCCGCATTGCTATGGTATAGCCGTATTCCGTCAGAGCCCTTAGCGGCGACTTCGCGTTTCACAAAGCGGCTCTTAATCAATCTGACGTCATTCTCGTTCAGCATGAGGCCATCACCCAGCCTCACATGATATGAACAGAACACTGCGTCATTCTGGCGGAGAACGTGGACGAGTGGATGGCAGTCGAGCGTCTTCCAGGGGTGTCCTGTCTACAGCTCCCTTACATGTCTTGCGTTTCAATGTGTATGTTCGCCGTTAATGCGTTGATGGAGACTGAATCACCTGTGGTACATACCTGCATAACATGAACTGTGGTATGCGGGTATGTGCCGCACGTGACTGAGGGAAAGGATTTCATGACGTACGCGACAGGCGTTTTGAGTTATTCATGTCATCACCAGTGAATCGTGCTCGTCATACACCGATCCCCTGCTGTGCGAATTTTGGTATATTAGAAGTTATGGAGACGACCAGGAGAGCGCCAAGACGTATATAGATAGATAGATAGATAGATAGATAGATAGATAGATAGATAGATAGATAGATAGATAGATAGATAGATAGATAGATAGATAGATAGATAGATAGATAGATAGATAGATAGATAGATAGATAGATAGATAGATAGATAGATAGATAGATAGAAACGCCCAAAGTGCCTCAGGCTCGCTAAGCTGTACATGGTGGGTTTTAAAACCCACCATGTACAGCTGCGATTCGAACCCGGGCCTTTTGAGTGCAAAACGGGCATTGTATCCCTGCACCACTCTGGCGGAGCTGCGCGCAACTCTTAAACGACTGAAGTTATAGCGCACGAAAAAAAAACGCCAGGCCTGCGCTGAAACCGCAGCACAGTCACAGCGAAAGCTAGAAGAGCGGCGTTTCAAGAGCCCGTTAAGCTCTCTTGGGGCTACAATACAAGTACACTAGAAAGGTACCCACTACGCCATAAATCAGAATTTTTGAGAAGTTGGGAAGCATCTACTCAGTCATTATTCGTCATTCTGCGGAGAGCGAGGCACCAGCTACACGTCTGTAAGGCATCATGTGCAATTTGTTGACGCGACGACTGATGACGATGAAGAATTATGGCTCAGCCCTTTGTAGTGGGTTGGAATCTTTAAACGGCCCACCAGTTATGTAATATGCATTGGGTGACGCCCGGTCGCTATTTCCCTCTCTCCCTCATGCTGTATAACATACGTTGACGTGGAAGAGAGACGGAGGGGGGGGGGGGGGCGAAGAATTTTACTGAGACCCCGAGGAAATAGATTATGGGCTTATGGGCTTCCTTGGCAACCAATACAAGTGCACTTGCGAGGAACCCACTACGCTATAAATCATTGTAATTTTTGAGAAGTAGGGCAGCAGGCACTGTGCCATTTTTCGTCATTCCACGGAGAGCGTTGGTACCTGCTAAACGCATGTAAGGCATTATGCGCACTTTGTTGATGCTGTGCCTGATGACGATGAAGAATTATGGCAGAGTCCTTTGTAATGGGTTCGAAGCATTCAACAACCTACTCGTTGCGCAATTCGCATTGTGTGACGCCTGGTTACAGAAATCGCTTTGTGCGACGCTTGGTGCTTATTTTACTCTTCTACCACGCTATATTGCATATGCTAATGTGGTTCCTTCCCGACATGAAGCCTGTATAGGACCTTTTTGCAAAGCAGTTTCAACCACTGGCATGGCTCAGAGGTTGAATACTGGGCTCCCACGCAGAGGGCCCAGGTTCGAACCTCGTACCATCCTGGAATTTTTTTCTTATTTCGTTTTTTTTTCTTATTTCGAGCGATACTGGTTACGGACACCGGCGGCGGCGGCGCCAAAAACGGCCGGTGAAATGATCTCATAACAGCTTTCGCTGTAAAACACGGACATAGGAAGACGTGACACACACAGGCGCTACCAGAGCTGCCTCCATGGAGAAGCAGGGGTGCAAAAAGAAGTATAAAAATAGGTTTGCACAATGTGCTGAAGCAGTAGTGAACACGCTTCCATTAGCATGTGGCAACAATTATGTGGATCAAAGTGGATGGTGCGTTAACGAGCGTTTGAAGGAGCACCACTACAACGTGAAGGAAAAAAAGGGTGGGTTCCTCGACGCCCACTGCAGGCACTGCAGTAATTCAGGTGCCAGTGCAAGTAACAATGTTCATGCCACGTGCATGCCGATTTTTCAGGAATGTTCAACTGTCATTACAAGCCGAGGTCAGCTAACCCGCGAAATTATCGAGGCTGAGTTGATTGATAGACTGGAAGACAAATGTATTTCCAAACTGTCGATTGCCCTCTCCTGTAAGGAGTTAGCCTATCTACGTAAGGATAGTTGAATTTGCAAAGTGGGTGTAATGATGATGGTACAAAAGCGATGTTGCCTATATATGTGGTTCCCTGTTTTCTAAATAAACACTGTTGCAATAGCGCCCGTGTGTGTCACGTCTTTATGCGCTCTAATCTTCAGTATGACATACCAACACGCCCAAAACGCCACGTTCTTAAACGCGACAGACTGCAGGCTACCGATCGCAGCGCAAGTTGCTTGACCGCTGTTTGGGCTTCCCTTTTTGTACATTGGTGCTGCGGCCGTTCCGAGCACTCCCCTGTTCTAGTACACTCCTAGTATTGCGTACGTGGAGTTCGCAACGGCTTTTCGTACCATTACAGAAAAATACCATCACGGCTGGTGGCCGTTACCCAGGCCATTGTTAGGTCCTGCGTGCCGATCACAGAGGCCACGTTTTTACTGGGACCTAGCATACTTCTGACGCCGGTGGCGCTGATAAGCATGCGAAAACACTTAATCTCGCATAAGACTTATCTAGTTGAGTGAAATGCATAACGGTACGTTAAACTAAAAGTGACGTAGCACGTTTCGCTTGCAGCGTACGCAACTTATTGTGCACAGCGTAGGCAACTTCTGCGCACGCCCAACTAAAACTGTCTGATATTGGATTGAAGTGAAACAAGCTGCGCGAGAGTGCTGCATGTGCGCCCTTGTTGCCTTCCAGAGTGGAAATTATCATGCTCCAGATGGAACGAAACAACTTGCCCGAAAGAGGATAATCACCCACGAACACGTCTGTGGGTGCTGGTGGAGGTAAAACATTTATTCAGAAAAGTACAGAGAGTTGCACTACAGATGCATTTGGGTGGTCTCCCTATTCCGGAAGTGCACTGGAGATGATCGCTGCTCGGGCGCAGGCCAACAAGGCGTGCTGAGCGTCCGGTAGAGTAGCCGATCAGGAACACCCCCCAAGCCTCTCTTGTGGGTAGGGGGAAGGGGGTGAAAAAGGAAGAGGTATGACGGGGCATATTGCAATCATGTGTCGCGCGGTGTCGCGCTGTGTGACGCGCTGTGTCGGCCAGGACCCCACAATGCGCACAGTAGCCGTATATACCCGGCATGAAATGCTGGGCGACGGCAGGACACAGCAAGGTGTTCGTCTGCAAGCGTCTCAGAAGTCGCTCGTGCGCTTTAGAGAGGCCCCGTGCAGGGTCTGGGTAAAGACGGCGCGAGGTCCGATAATAATCGAGGATTGCGCGGTACTGCGTAAGAGCTGAGGTGCCTGGGGGAGACGCGGAGTCGGATGGGGTAAAGGCCCGGGAGAGAGAGACGCCAGCAGCGACATAAGCCGCTTCGTTACCGGGGAGACCCGCGTGGCCAGGAGACTAGACGATGCGGGTGGAGTGAGGTTGAAAGCGCCATGAGGCCACCTGCAGGAGGTGGGCGGCCAGAGGGGCTATGGTACCATGCAGGTATTGGGAAGAGGCGAAGAGCGAGTCCGCGATGATGAGCCCTGCTGTGCAATAAGAGGCGGCTAAAGCGATGGCCATCTCTGGCGCGATGTTCAGTTGGCCGAGAGATATCGCTACAAACACTGCCGTTTCTGCACTGCGTCCCCAGTATTGTTGGTTATCCTTGACATTCCCATAATATGTGTTCCAGAGTGGCTCTAGAACCACAGTTCTTGCATTTATCTGTCTCGCGTAAGTCTGGGTGAATGAGGCGCGAGGTCACCAAGTTTGGATAGGTCCCGGTCTGTAATCGCCGCCAGTGGACAGACTGCTCTTTGCTTAAAGGGCCCCTCACCAGGTTTGACAGTTTTGAGCTAACGAGCGCAATCCATACACTGGGCGTTCACGATCACGTCTGCCAAAATTTGCAACGCTACGCGCCGCAGAAATGGGTCAAATTTCAAGGCGAACGCTGCTTGCCCTTCCTCTCGCGGGCGCGCGCTTTAGAGAATGAGGGAATGACGTACATGAGAAAATGGCCCTACGTAGATGGTAGTGCTGTGACGTCGCTCCTCTACGTGGACGACTGTGCTCTGACGTCGCCAACAGTAGCACGTGACACTGCGATAATTATTTGACACGACATGTGTAGTTTGTGTAATTTGTTGCTTGAATAGATTAATAAAACTTGAGAGAAATAATAAGGCACACATAGGGAATGTGTGCGTCTTTTTCATTTTTTCTTCGTGAATTGCAGCGAGATGCGGGGCTAATGTGCCTCCCTTTCTCATGCGTTCGTGTCCCCGCGGTTAGCGCATCGAGCAGACGCCAGCCCTGGAAACGAAAGTAATGTTCTGGCGCGTTCGAGCACTCATTATGCTCATTTATTCTACCGCGTCCAAGTAATCGTTAATGCGACACTGGCTCATGATACTGCCACTCTCGTGCCCGTAAAAATGTCTCAACTTTCATGCCCGTCCCGCAAAAATAGGCAGTACACCACAGAGAACACCGACAAAACGCCCACGACTGCTACATAAAAAAAAAAAAAAAAGCAGCGGCCGTGCAACGCCGCTCGCGTGCTCGGGCTGGCTCGGGCACGTCATGCGCACGTGACCATGCATGCGCATGACGTGTTCATGCGTATGTGTCAAGTGAAGAGGGCAGGGAAGGGATTTGGCTTACTAAGGCTACACGGGGCGAGTGGCAAGGGTTTGAAACTCGCCTCCTCGTATCATGGTTTCGCGCCGCAACAAATTATTGTTTTTCTCAGCTCGTAATCAACCGATTTGAAAAATTCTTGCGGCAGACTGCTCTTCAATCGGCACACAACAACTTGCAGCGTCTAACTAAAATTTGCTATGTGGCCTGGTGAGGGGCCCTTTAACTTTGGTGAGGTGGTAGAAAAACGCACCTCTGCCATGTGTAGTATTGTGTGATGTCATCATGCGATCCTCCCATTCTCACTCCTGTCCATCCTCGTTCTCGGGAGACACTGAGGTGTCGGATGTACTATCGGCCGTGACTCGGTCCGTAAACCCTCGAGCCACGTCGTGAGCCATCTTATTATTATTGCTTTGTGCTGGAGAGGTGGAGGTGTGAGCGGGTGTCCATATCAAGCAAACATTTATTTCTTGACCTTTGTTCCCTGCCATCAGGATACGTAGTGCTTCGGGGGATAGCGGCTACGTAATTTGCATCAGCTAATCCGAAGTTCCCTTAAGGGACTCGTTGAGTCAACGGCGCGTTGATTTAATTGTTACGCTTTAGTATTTGTAGAGGACATAAAAAATAATAAAAATGATGTATATGTTTGTAAAAGTTAAAGCGTTGAACTTGCAATGCTTGTTAGAATTTGCGTTAATGTATGCAGTATAAGTACAAAGTCAGCGGCAACACACTGTAAAGCACGAATGCTTCGGTAGGCAACGGGACGAACATCTCAATGGTCAAAGTAATATTGGCAACACTTTTGTGTGCATTGCTGTTACTGGTGTGGAAAAAACAGCAAGTAAATGATTTATGCGAATATATTGTCATGGGGTCGTGGCTTCGACGAAGGCAGCAGTCGGCGTGTTCAAGATGAAACTCATTATTTGGCCGAACTTGTGGCCGGGAAACGGAAAGTCAAACTACAGCAATACACAATGTACACAGATAGCGGTGAACAAAGCGTCGGCCGTCGATAACTCTGCGGTAAGGCGTGTCGGCATTTATAGATGCGGCATCGAACATTCGAGCCTTATCACTGGTGGCCGCGTTAGTTCCAGAATGAGCTCAAATGTTCCCGTTTGCGCGCTGAAGCCCATAAGAAGATTCTGAAATAATCTGGAAGGTTCCCAGACATTCGGGCGCGGCTTGCGCAAGACAGTGATTGTACGTGCAACGGACCATTTACACAAACATAGCAAAAGAAGCGCGCGTGGCAGTATTCCCAGATGCAAACTAACCATCCAATGTCTCCTTTCAGATAAGCTTACAATTCGCAACTACCTGTCAAATTAGTGGCGGTGGCAGTGCTGAAATAAAAGGATATTACAAGAAGATGAATGATAGAGTCAATGGGTGAGTGGACACTTGCTGGTCTATTCTGAAACAGAACTATAAATGTTCATGTTCACAACACCTATTTCTTTGAGAATGCTTGCAAATGAGCGCGATATAACTTAGAAGAACAGACTGTTGGGCGAGTTGGTAATGCATTACGTGAAAACTGCGCGAAGAACGTAGACAAAGGGCTACGTTCTTCGCCAGGACAATGCGCTTGTGTCGTCCGTTTCTCCCTTTGTCTACGTTCTTCGCGCAGTTTTCACGTAGAGCGCGATATCTAGCTGGAAACAGCGCAACGTAACATCCCACTAGCGACATTTGGGTGAACCATGCTACGCTGGGTGTAGGCAGCTTGCAGCACCAGTAAACAGTCGGTAGGTTCGTGCGAACGCAAGCGGTTGGTTGGCTCACTAAGTCGACTTTTACAAAATGCACTAAACGTTGTCTGGAAATACGCGCTTCTTTAGTTTTCAGACTCAACACACGCTCGTCCAGTTAGCGTGAACGGACTCACTGTCTGTTCTAAAGATTAGTTTAGCTGTTCATTCACTCTAACGAAACCGTGAGTATACAGAATGCACAGGCATTCTTAAAGTACGCTTGTAAATATGGACGCCTCTAAAATTGGGCTGAAGAATACATTAAAGAATTATGGGTGCTACACAGAATTGCCTACACTACGCGAATGAATTGTAACTTTTTTCGTTGTGAAAGAAGCGCATAAAACGTAGACGGAAAAGAGGAGAACGACACTCACCCAGCATGCGCTTCGCCCACAATGAATCCTCACCATCTAACACAATTTGCAGTTGTGTTAAACTTTTTTTCAGTATGCCTACTTGACCGAAAAACCTGTATGTCGAGCAATGGTTTTTCTTTTTTTTTAGTTGAGAAGGGTGCTCCTTAAATGACTCAGATTCGCCTTTTAGGCGAGCTCTCATATGAGCCTGAGTGAGTGCTAGTGTGTTTTTAAATATTGCACTCTCGTCAACGCTACTGCTCTCCTAATGTGAACAAGATAAATTATCAGAATAACGTTTCCATTCTTTGATACACCTTAGCTTTCTTTCCTTGTAAGAAGAGTGTCAATAACAGTTAATCAACTATCGTATTAAAGATTTCTTTTCCAACTTTAGCTACTTCTTAGCTGTAACTCATGCATCCGGAAAAGTGCTGCCACTTCTCGCCAGTTCCGCAATCTCATCATTATGAGATGACTTTGAAAATCTGATTTCCCAGATATGTTCTTTGCAGGAACTCTTCATTTTCCTTACACTATCTTATTCGGAATTCTATTGATGGTACTTTCTTTCTGGCAGCTATCAAAGGCGGTTGCTGCCGTTCCTTGCCTGTGACTCCGAAGCCGTTTTCACCTCAGCCTTTTACAAGCGAAAGCTATTATGAGATCATTTCACCGGCCGTTTTTGGCGCCGTAGTTGTCCGCCGCCGCCGCCGCCGCCGCCGCCGCCGGTGTCCGTAACCAGTATCGCTCGAAATAAGAATTCCAGGATGGAACGAGGTTCTAACCAGGGCCCTCTGCGTGGGAGCCCAGTATTCAACCTCTGAGCCATGCCGGTGCTTGAAACTGCTTTGCAAAAAGGTCCTATACAGGTTTCATGTCGGGAAGGCACCACATTAGCATATGCAATATAGCGTGGTAGAAGAGTAAAATAAGCACCAAGCGTCGCACAACGCGAATTCTGTAACCAGGCGTCACACAATGCGAATTGCGCAACGAGTAGGTTGTTGAATGCTTCCAACCCATTACAAAGGGCTCTGCCATAATTCTTCGTCGTCATCAGGCACACCATCAACAAAGTGCGCATAATGCCTTACATGTGTTTAGCAGGTACCACGGCTCTCCGTAGAATGACGAAAAGTGGCACAGTGCCTGCTGCCCTACTTCTCAAAAACTACAATGATTTAGAGCGTAGTGGGTTCCTCGCAAGTGCACTTGTATTGGTTGCCAAGGAAGCCCATAAGCGCATGATCCATTTCCTCGGGGTCTCAGTAAAATTACAATGATTTATAGCGTAGTGGGTTCCTCGCAAGTGCACTTGTATTGGTTGCCAAGGAAGCCCATAAGCGCATGATCCATTTCCTCGGGGTCTCAGTAAAGTTCTGCACTCCGCCCCCCCCCCTCCGTCTCTCTCCCACGTCAACGTATGTTATACAGCATGACGGGAGAGGGAAATAGCGACCGGGGGTCACCCAATGCAAATTACATAACTGGTGGGCCGTTTAAAGCTTCCAACGCATTACAAAGGGCTGAGCCATAATTCTTCATCGTCAACAGTCGTCGCATCAACAAAGTGCACATAATGCCTTACAGACGTGTAGCTGGTGCCACGCTTCTCCGCAGAATGACGAATAATGTCTCAGTAGGTGCTTCGCAACTTCACAAAAATTGTGATTTATGGCGTAGTGGGTACCATTCTAGTGTACTTCTATTGTAGCCCCAAGAGAGCTTACAACGGGTTCTAGAAACGCCGCTCTTCCAGCTTTCGCTGTGACTGTGCTGCGGTTTCAGCGCAGGCCTGGCGTTTTTTTGACGAAAGGCTGAGGTGAAAATACTCATTATTTTCGAATAGTTTTTAGGTTTAAGTGGTCGGTAACAACAGCTTAGAAGAAGGAAATATCCGCGAGAACTCGTTACCACGTATGTCGTTTAACCGCGAAGTGATTAGGTGGTCACTGAAGAAATACGACGACAGAGCCAGCAAGAATATTCAGTCCGGAGCAGAGTTGCCAGTTCCGCTTATAATAAGCGGATTTGGGCTCCTTTTTCGCAGAGTCGCTTGGATTTCCCAGTCCCTTGTCGCGTTTTCTGGGCTTATTTGCATTGTTCCAGCAAATATAGTTGTTTTAGTCATCATCACGTTCGCCAATAGCACGTTTGTCGTTGACTGAGTAGCCGAGCATTGAAGTCAAACATACTTTGGGGGAATCAAACAAGTAACGTTAATCATGCAAAGGCAAACGTTCATTCAAAGGAATTGAGACTATACCCTAGATGGAGACATTGTTGAAAAGTAAATATGCGCTTTCATTCGTAGTTGCGCATATTTTCGCTTTACAAAATGATTAAAGTGTTTTTTTACTCCCCTTCGTATTTGAGTCACGTTTTTTATTTTATTTAAAATATTATAAAAAATGGAAAAATTCAATAAATTTTCGCTTCTTTTGGGCATCTTCGCGAAAGCCGCGCCGCTTTTTTGGGGCTTCTTTTGCGATGATTATTTGCTTGTTAACTCGGTAGAATCTGGCAACTCTGGTCCTGAGTTACAGCAACCCTCTCTCTTGCCCCCTCTTGCGTTGGCATTTGATACGTAATTGATGCCCGCAAGATGCCCCGAGTGCAGTGGACGTCACGCCTCTCACGCACAAACTGAAAATTTTATGTGTAAAAAAAAGCCTGATTCCTGACCAATGCCTATCTACCTCTCGTGCAGGATTCTCATAGGCATCGATAATGGCTTCGAAACAAAAACCCGTATTTTCAGCAATTACAGCGCGATCTCCAAGTCAGACACCTACCGTGTGACAGTTGGAGAATTTATCACGAGAATATCATCTTCAAGCGGTTGTGCCGTGTTTCAGTTATCTATGCCTGATGCACGCTTCGCCTGGTTATTGCTGGAAAATATCTACGTCACGAACATGACTGTGGTAAGTTGCCTACCTATGTACACGTACTATATTGCCCGTCAACTAGTTGCTGTTAATTTTATGAAATGCTCCAATGGCCTAAATTTGCGCAGAACAATTATAATTTGAAGCGAATGAGCCCGGCCATAGAAAGCTGCGCATTCTGCGCATTATAAATGCGTTTTTAACACTACAGAGTTAAAAGCTTGTATCGCAGAAACTGCGCTGTCGGTATCGTCATTGGGAATGCTGTCCGTGGGCGAAAAATTCCGATGGATGCAAAGAATAAAAGTCGAGATTCCAGCCGTAATTGAACCCAAACGTTCTGCGTGGCCGTACAGAGCCATGCCAGAGCTTGAAACAGCTTAGTAAAAAGACTCTACAAAGTCGTCGTGTTGGGTGAGGAGTCACATCAGAGTTCTAATATTGTGTAGCAGAACCGTAGAATAAGACCAGGCGTGACGCCATGGGAAGCTGAACGACACGTGGACAGGTTGACGAGTGGCTAACCCATTAAAAAAGGCTGAGGCATTAAAAAGACTGGTTGTCATCATCAGCACCGGCCACGGCGTCAACAACACTTGCACGTGCGTAGACGTGCGTAATGCCTTACACATGCGTAATAGGCACTTCGCAACTGTCATTTCAGTAGGCGCCCTAGAAGTGTTCACAACAGCTGATCTCATGCGGTTCTTCTGTCACAGCATGGTTGTGGCAGCCCCCGGAACCTGAGTGCCACATTCGCTTTCAAGATACATGCGCTCCTATAGCGTTTGCCGGGCGTCTTAAGATCTTATGGAACGAAGTAAGGTTGATGTGGATGTTCGAATTTTTTTGTCTTTCGCTATTTCGGGTTAATAAGGAAGTTTGATTGAATCGTAAAGAACTCTTTTTTCGTGTTTATTCGCTTTTTTTTTATTTTCTGAGTTTTAAATTGGGCAAAGCGCGGGAAGTGGTTGACTGCTTGTGTTCGTAGCGCTTGCCTCCGCTCACCCTTGCCACTCGCTCAGCGATATCACAACAGCGTAGCACCGTAACCCCTGTAGCACCGAGGCGGATTGAAATATTTTACTTAAAGGCTTGAGTGCGCGTTCGTTCGGCTGTACAGTTTGTTCATCTTTTACTTGTAGCATGTAGTTCGAATGATGTGAATCAGTTATAGGCTCATTCGTATTCATGGAAATGCATGTAGCTAGTTTGAAACTTTGTGGGTCTTCACTTCTAATAGCGTCTCTGAAATGCATGTAATGTACTGAAGGCTTTGAGAACTAGTTCAAGAGAGAAGGTGGCGTTTCGGAAAGTGGGTTTTCCTTTGCCAAGGCAATGCTGCTGCCTTGAAGAACACAAGACAGCTTGTATATACATTACGGAAATTGTTCAACCGGTACGGTATTGCTGTACTCACCGTTCGTTAAAGTGGCACTGCTAGCACCCTAATACCGACACGAAGGGTAATCGTTAGCTGCGTGTGTTTACTGATCATTATTGTAATTATACGGGGAAGCATGCACAGCCCACAACGCAACACCACTTGACACCCAGCGTACGCCTACCCACAGGAAACTGAAAATCGCAAGCCCAACCAACGAAGGGCTGGCCAAACGCACAAGATCATCGCATTGTGGAGAGCAGACGAGCAGACGCTGTAGTGGCACATCGTTTCCGTCATTGCTATCGCTATAGCGTAAATGACGTCACGCACAGTGTTGTCATTGGTATAGGGGAGCTAGGTGGACGATTCGAGGCCATCAATAAAATTAATTTGTAAGCAAGATGCGTATTGCCTTCGCCCATAATTTGGTATAGATGACGGAAACATTCAAAGGAACGTACCCAGCGAATTTTATTGATATCCATTGACCTTTAAAAACGACGTAGTTGGCCTTAACGGCGTGTAAGAGTCCTCTACGGTCTTTTGCTAATTCACACCGTCCGTTGTGTCTTTAGTTAGCGGGACGGACGTTAAAGGATGTTGTGTAGTGGGCCTTTAAAACACCCAATCGTTAGGCTATTCACATGTTTTGTCGACTGGCGCGATTCTACGCTTCTGGCTCGCAAAAGAGTAGAACGCGATAGCGTAATCGGACCTCCGTCTTCGTATGGCCTTCCCAATCGCTAGCCTGCCTTCGCTCTTCGGTGGAGACCTACACCGTGCCCAAGGAAAGCCAAAGTGCTGACGTCATCCAGTTCCTATCTTTATTTGCAGCTCCCTCGAATTTTTTCTCACAGACAACGCTGATTTTTCGCACCCCGTTACAATGCCATCAGGCATATGTATTCATCATGGTCAGCAACAGCATCAACAGAGTGTGCAGCTGCGGAGATGAGCGTGTTGCCTTACGGACCCGTAGTGGGTACCTCGCCGATTCGCCCCAAGAAAAATTATGGCGTAGTGGGCACTTCGCAACTGTATTTGTAGAAGGCATTCCGGAAAAGTTTCAAACGGTTAATGTCACGCGCACAGACGTTCGTTTCCTTGCAGCACGGTTGAGCCATAGATCTAGAACCGGCTAGCAATTGAGAAAGCGATGCGCACGGGGCCTCATTACGCCTGATTACACACAAAAACCACATACACACAAAAATATACCGTTCTTTTTGTTTCTTTTATTGCAGCACACTGGCAGAAGCTTTTACATTTAACTGAGAAACACGGACCTCATTTGCATAAAGGGAGCTACAATAAACAGACTCTAAAATGAAAGTACATGTTTGTTCTACTCAGCCGTGAAATCTGCACCATTGCAGGAATTTCAGAAATATGTTCACTTTTTTTTTCTGAGACATGAAATAACTTAATAGGTTCTGGTAAAAGGGCAGGCTTGCCAAAATGTGGCATGGCCAGACAACGAATGAAATAAAATCAAGTCAAAAATAAAATAGGTAGTACGAATAACGATACTCTGCGTAGAGAAAGTTCATCATTACAGAAGGGCGCGCATTCAAAACGGAGACACTGGGAAGAACACAACACACGCGCTCACTTTGAATTGAAGTTTATTCGAGAAAACGACAGAAAATTCAACCATGCAATACCACGCATGCGTCAATACGGGGAAACGTTACTCAAACACACACGTCACAGAATGGTTAATACTGAACCTAAGAAACAGCACGAGGCGTTAAAATGTATGTGGCGATTCCAGCAAGGTGCTTTGCAGAGTGGCCTAAAAAAATTCTGGCAGCTTCGCATTAGCGGTTCTAAGCCTGAAGGAAGAGCGCCGCTGAGTGGCCTTCCTAGTTTCTGTTTACTTATTTTTATGTTTCTTTTTCTTTCTCTGTTTCTTTTATCTATTTTTGTATCTGCTTCTTTGTACTTCTTTATCTCTCTATCTATTTCTCTTTCTCGCTTTTTCTACCTGAATTTTCTTACTTCCTTTCTTTATTTCTCTCTCTACTTCTTGCTCCCTCTTTCTTTTTTTTTCTCTTCATTTCTCTTTTCCTTTCTCTTTCTGTCTGGCTCTGTTCTTTCAATCTCCTCCGTATCTGTTTGTTTCTATCTCTTCCTATATCTCTCTCTGTCTGCTTATCATTTATGTCATTATTCCCTTTATTCCTTTTTAGTTTTCTTTCTTTCTTTCTATCCCTTTCTTTTTCTCGCTTTGCTTTTCCGTCTTTTTATCTTCGCTTCGCATCGCTTCGCAGCCATTTCTTGGCGCTAACTGTTCTCTTCTTCATTTTTGGTGGACCAGTGATGAATAGCGGTACTTGCCCAATTTCTGTGGCACATACCCGTTCATGATGATAGTTTTCTGGTGGCCGTGGACATTTTACGGCCGCCTATAACAGTTTCGCCGTTAAAAGACTCTTATTTCATAAATTAATTCGAGCGACGGCTGACTTACACAACTGTGACCTTCCTTGTTAATATGGAAGGCTTCACAAATTTCCCTCATCACTTTGCCCGAATGGCGGAACAAAACAGTGATGCCTGTGAAATTAGCTGAGCATCCATTGTCCCTGCAGTGTATGCCCAAATGAGTATAAGAACATTAAAGGCTTTAAGAAGTATCTTCTTAACAGCGAAGCTGCTTAGCAAATAGTTCCTTGTGAGTCGATCGCAGAAAAAAATCTGGCAGATCCCACGTACCGTGAGAGTCGATGTTATGCGAAGCATGCGGCGGGAAGGTGACTGTGGCGTAATTTTTTTTTACTGAGCGAAACGTTACAAAGTGACGCTAAAGATTTGTATAAATTTTATACGCATACATATGCGTTGAAAAGCCGCATATGTATTATATAACCAGTTGTTTACAGTTGGGTAACGCTGCCAACGGCAACGTGGGCATTACTAAAACCAGAAGCAGTAAGCTGATATGTAATGCTTCTCCTTATGATGGAGAACGTACGCACGTTTCACGAACCCGTGTGCATGTGTGGAAAGGTTCCTGACATGTCTTGAACAAGGTCATCATCACCGTGGTCAGTGAGCACCAACAGCTGGTCATGACTTGTTATTGAATCCGGTCGTGATCGCGGTGATGAGTGGTATAGTGCAGCTGTTTTAAATCGTGGATGCCTCGGCCATTTCGTCAACAAATTGTGTCGATAGAGCCGGCGACATATCGGAACCTAAGTCACCCTTCCCGTTGGTGAGGTATAGGCCGTCGAGGCTGGTAAGCCTGGATAGTGCTACGTAGATTAGCATCAGTGGATGGCGCTTGTCGTATTCGTAGACTACCTGGGCGTATGTGGCCTACGTAGCCTATAGTTTGCAAAGCGGCTGCCAGTCAATCTGGCCTCATCCTCGGTCAGCATGAGGCCATCGCCAAGCCTCGTAAGAAATGAAGAGGACACTGCGCCGCTCTGGCGGACTAAGTGCACTTTGCGGTGCGATGGTGAGAATATCATGCGTAACTTTCGTTAATGTATTCCTCTGGGGTCGATCAATGCTTCAATATAGCTTGCTGAATCATAGGAATAGAAATGTAATGTTTATTAGACTGCTAATAAAAGCGGAGCCAACACTGGAACCACAGACGTTAATCTGATATGACGCCTGTGTCGCAGGAGTATCATGTAGTGTTTATTGCTTTCTTGCAAAATTAGATAGCCAGCACCATAACCACAATTGACGTTGCACCGACATTACGCCTGCATAGGCTGTTTTTCCAAACCAGTTTATATACCTGGCGTGGCTCTGTGGTAGAATACCTGATTGCCACGCAGAATGCTTGGGTTCGACTCCTGCTGGGATCCTAATTTTCATTCTTTCCATTCGTCGGGTCAACGCTGCCGATGTCGGTTTTTCTTTACGCTCTCCCATTTAAGTTACGAATGGCTGTTCTCGCCGTTCCTGGGTAGATATAAACTGCCAATCACCTGTGGCGCATACCCGTACACCGCGGCCAGTGGCAAACGGGTATGTGCCACACGTGTCTGGAGGAAAGGGTTCGACAACGTACGCGACAGAATTTTCGGGTTATTCATGTCATGACACGACAGTCATATTCGTCAAATCTTCTTACCCTCCCGTGCCAATTTTGGTCTACACCAAGTTAAGGAGGTGATCATGAGAGCACCCAGACGTAGGCGGCTAGATAGATAGATAGGTAGATAGAAACGCTCAAAGTGCCAAAGGTTCGCTAAGAAATGCGTCGCATTTAATATCGTCATCTTAACGGGTGTGTGCCGCGGTGCAGCTACCTGAGAACGAGTACAGAGGAGAGTAGTAGCAGTAGTGTTTGTGGAAATGACGCTTGACTCTGCAGCCCATTTGGGAGCATGGCGCAGCGTGAGGAAAAGGGGAATTGGGAAATAAAGAGGATAGCGGAAAAGAGAAAGATAGAAGGATAAACAGCCGGAAAGAAAGACATTAAGAAAGAGAAAGAGAAAAATTCTTGGTGTATAATACAATTCTTCACGAGGCGGGATTCGAACCCGCGTACCCACGATCCGAAGGCCAGCGTCCTAACCAAGCGGCTATCTAGGCCCGCTAGCAGGGCATAGCATAGTCTTGTATAGTTAGTGTAGCAAGGGGCGGGAAAGGGAAGTGATAGTGAGGAGTAGGAGAAAGAGCAAAGCGTAGCACAGAAAGAATGAGAAATAGAGACAAAGAAATTCAGAAAGAAAAAGAAAGACACAGAGAGAACATTAACGAAAGCGAGAGAAAGAAGTAGAGAGAGAGAAAAAAGAAAGAATGAGGAAACAAGCATCGCGTCGTCTACCGACCAGATACCGCATCATATAGCCAAGCCGCGCATGCGCAGTAGCTAAGCCACGCCCACCGACGCAAACATGGCGTGCAACCTCCGCTGTATAGTGCATAGTCTGACTGCGTACTCTCGAGAAGGAAGCCGTGCATTTCGAAGCTAGACGTGTCGGTCGACGGCGAGTACGAGCGGCGACGGGCCCGTGCTTCGCTCTACCAAGCTTTGCGCGACTTTGTGCAAACTGCCCGAATTTTTTTTTAGAACGCTCTGCATAGCGACTTGCTGGAATCACCAGACATGGTTTAAAGCGCCGTGTTGTTTCTCATACTCAATTTCAACCAATATGTGACGTTTGTGTTTGAGTTATACTTCCGCGTATAGGCGCATGCTTGGTATTATATGTGTGAATTTCCTTCCATTTCCCTGATTAAACTTAAGCTGAAAGTAAGCGCTTGTGCTGTGTTTTTCCTTGTGTCTCCGTCTTCAGTGCGTGCTCTCCGGCAAAGGTGGATCCGTACTAATTTGCCCAGTTTTCTGCTTTCTAGGCAAAATGGTTATCGCAGCTAAAAGCCACCGCTTCTTAAAATGTCTGATTTTGATTAGTTGCGACAACCGTCTTGAAAAACGTTTAGAAAAATTGTGAAATATATACTTTCCAATTGCCATGTGTGAACCAAATTTAAATGCTACAGACATGGATGCCATCGAGTGCGCATTGTGATATTGTCGCTAGAACGCAACATTCTTGATTACAGTAATTTCGCACCAATCTCACATGCAGCTTGTTTTCCGAAACGTCATGAGTTCTTACAAAAACGTTTATTCCGTAGATTTAAAGAACGAATTGGTCTGAAGGCATCATCTGTCAACATCCACAAAAATGTGTATCGGCTGTTAGCGCAGATGGTGCAACGCTATTTTGAGTCACAGCGCACATAAAAAGGTTTCCTCAACGTGGATATCAGGCCAACCTACTCAACGCCCAATTCTTTTTCACTTTGCGCGCCGGAGTACGAAGCTGGATTGGAACCACTGGGCTGGAAGATGCCGTCACTGTACCAACGCTATAATGAGACGCTAAAAAGAGTCACCAATTCACCCTCTCGCTCTCCTGACGTAAGGTTCGACCGCGTTGACATCGAAAGCGCTGGCCCGCTGACGCGTGAACCCGAGGTGCTCGCTACCTACTGACTTGTGTGCTTCCTTGTACCAGCTGGCTTGAAACTTTCACGCTCGTGGAGATAACTGCATAAATAATGAAAGCAAAAAAAATAAAAAGACAAAAAAACGTACACAGAGAGAAAAATAGAGAGAAGCAAAGAAAGAGAGGGAAACGGAAAGCAATAGACAGTCAGAAAGAAAGAAAGAAATAGATTGAAACATATGCAAAACAAAACGAGATACCAGAAACAGAGAGAAAGAGAACGAAAGAGAAAGAAAGAGAAGAAGAAGAAAGAAAGAAAGTGCAAAATAAAGAGAAGCAACGAAGGTCGCCCCAACTTCCCTCTTCCTTCAGGCTTGGCACCACTAGTCCGAAGCTGCCATAATATTTTCCTTCATTTCTTCTCTTTCTCTTTCTTTTTGGCGCTACAAGAAATTTTTTCTACGAAACTTTTCCCAGTAGGGCGCCTTCCAACAGCCTATGCACCTTAGGGCTGCACCTGCTAAGCCACTTCACTATCACTCCTGCCCTCACTAGAACAGAAATTGGCCTCTCTTACTCAATACTCTGTCACCACATCTCAAGTGATCTTCAAACAACTTGAACATGGCCATCAGTGCCCAGCCCACGGTGAGAATTTCACCGTGATGGCGGTCAGAACGCTAACGCAGCATAGGGTACAAAAAAGACGCAGTTGCGCCTCAAGGGCGAAGCAATGAATGCGATAGCGAGAAATTGGAATGTGGGAGGAAGAACGGCAAGCATCTAGAAACTTGCTGTGCGCTGCTCAAGCACAAAGGACGCATGAAAAGAAAACACACAGGGCGAGGGCGAATTAACAACTGTCACAGCTCGACACTTGCAGCGCGCTGCTCAAACACAAACGAAATGAACGCGCCGGTATACACAGGACGTACGCGAACTATCACAGTCGTTACTTCAACTAGCCCCTACTTTGGCTCTTCTAGCTAGCAGCTCACTCCTTGCGCAAACGCGGCCGCTGCAGAGAGCAAAGTGACCTTCGTGTGGTCTATAGCTTCAACACAAACGTTGCTGTGAAAGCACAAGATGTATAAAACTACCCCTCAAGAGATAATGACGCGAGCACAGTCGACCAAGCCCTGTATGTAAAAGTACTAGTCGGATATGCACATCCCAACTCTGGCGACTCTAGAGAGTTTAAATTTGAGGACCAAAGAATTTTGCGAGCCGCCAGGACTCATGCGCAGAACGCAAGTCCCTCTCGGACTCGCGTTGTCCTAATAAAGTTCTTTATGTCCCAAGACCCTGCAGCGCCTTCCTTTGGGCGGCCAACAAAACCGGAGAGCGCGAGAGAAGTAAAAGACGGCGGTTGGCAGCGGCACGTGAAGCCACGGCTCGTATTCCCCACGGGCGTCGATCCTGGTCACTGAAATAAAACTTCATTTGGGTGTAGTAGGTACATATTCCTGAGGCTAAAATTACAGCGGAAACCTAATGCACTGTCATCCTTGTTACACGTTTTCGTTTACAGCTATTGTTGTGTGCGCATGTGCGGTAAGGTTGCCTTGGGCTTATATATGCATTGGCGCATGAAAGAATAAAGCAGTTGTTTTAGTCAGCACTTGTGTCTTACGTTTCTTTTCTTCGGGAGTGTCTTGTGGGTTTGCGCTGTAATTTTAGCCTCAGGATTCTGGTCACGGTGTAAGACGTGCACTGCGATTCTGGTTCAACCATCTCGTTTCTTTCCTGCAGTGGCATAAGCCTACAAGAGCCAAAGCGTTCCCATTAGCTCGCGCTACCACGAGCCACGGGACGCTATTCTTTTATACCCTGGATGACTGGCCACGAGTGGCGCGGTGCTACAACCCCAAATGGAAAACTAGCGTGGGTTGCCAGCGATACGACGCAAACGCCGCACGGGCAACGATTCAACATGGCCCGCGTCTCCGTAATTTTAATTTCACCACGTGTGGTGTCCCGTGCGTTTCACCCGACGCCGCGTGTGTTTTATTCTGCCGTTCGTGTCCTGGAGAAGAAATGGCGCATGGCGACAGTGCGCTGCGGAGCGAGGGGTCGCAGGTTCGAATTCCCTGGCATGCTTTGGAATTTGAATTTTTCTTCTTATCATTTTTATTGGTGGCTCTTATTTGTATATTGTCACGTGGTCGTGACGACGAAGACAGTAGTCAGCACGTTCGAGATGAAACTGTTTATTTGGCCGAACTTGTGGCCGGGAAACTGTAAGTCAATCTACAGCAACACACTGATAGCGGCGGACAGAGCGTCGACCGTCGATCAACTGACAAGCAGCCAAGTGCGTCGGCTTTTATACAGGCGCTATCGAACTTTCCAGCGATATCGCTGTTGGCGGCGTTATCTCTCGACAAAGCTGGAACATTCTCGTGCGGCGCGCAATCTTACGGATTGTTCCAAAACAATCGTGAAGCTTCCTACACATCACGGCGATGCCTGCGCAGCGCCTTGCCCACAGTCTTTGTGGGTGAAGCTTCAACTCATGAAATATAAGACTCGCGGCAATGCCCCCCTCTGAAAAAGCATCGTCCCGATGCTTAAAACAGAACATGAATACATGCAATACTAAAGAAAACTAATAAGAAAGCAAACATTAGAGTCCTCAGGTGCGTTAACGAGCATAGTACGGTTTAAGGCGCACCACATGCACGACCTCGGGTCGAGCTCGGCGCCTCTGAGAGTTCGTGATGCCGTCGGGGACAACCTCGTAGTCGAGTGCGCCGAGACGTCGAAGTACCCTGTACGGTCCGAAGTATCGTCGAAGAAGCTTCTCGCTCAGTCCGCGTCGTCGTATTGGCGTCCAGACCCAGACACGGTCGCCGGGCTGGTACTCGACGAAGCGTCGTCGAAGATTGTAGCGACGGCTGTCGGTGTGCTGCTGGGTCTTGATGCGCAAGCGGGCCAGCTGTCGAGCTTCTTCGGCACGTTGTAAGTAAGCGGCGGCGTCGACATTTTCTTCGTCGGTGACGTTGGGTAGCATGGCGTCGAGCGTAGTTGCCGGGCTCCTTCCGTAGACCAACTTGTACGGCGTCATCTGCGTCGTTTCTTGGACGGCCGTGTTGTAAGCGAAGGTCACGTACGGAAGGACGGCGTCCCACGTCTTGTGCTCAACGTCGACGTACATGGCGAGCATGTCGGCGATGGTCTTATTTAGACGCTCGGTGAGGCCATTGGTCTGCGGGTGGTAGGCGGTGGTGCGGCGGTGGCTCGTCTCGCTGTACTTGAAGATCGCCTGAGTTAGGTCCGCAGTAAAGGCGGTACCTCTGTCTGTGATAAGGACCTCTGGGGCGCCATGACGCAAAACGATGTTCTCCACGAAGAACTTGGCTACCTCGGCGGCACTGCCTTTGGGCAAGGCCTTCGTCTCCGCGTAGCGGGTGAGGTAGTCAGTCGCTACGACGATCCACTTGTTGCCGGAAGTCGACGTCGGGAACGGCCCCAGTAGGTCCATCCCGATTTGCTGGAACGGCCGGTGAGGTGGTTCGATTGGCTGCAGAAGTCCCGCTGGCCTAGTCGGCGGTGTCTTCCGTCGCTGGCAATCTCGGCAAGTCTTGACGTAGTGGGCGACGTCGGCAGCAAGGCGTGGCCAGTAGTACTTTTCCTGTATTCTGGCGAGGGTGCGGGAAACACCGAGGTGTCCAGCCGTCGGGTCGTCGTGTAGGGCCTGGAGGATTTCTGGTCGCAATGATGAGGGCACGACAAGAAGGTAGTCCGTTCGAAGTGGCGAGAAGTTCTTTTTCAGGAGAACGCCGTTCCGTAAGAAAAACGACGACAGTCCTCGCTTGAATACCTTCGGAACAACGGCGGTCTTGAACTCGAGGTACTCCATAAGGCCCCCCAGTTCCGCGTCGGCTCGTTGCCTTTCGGCGAAGTCGTCGGCACTTATAGTTCCGAGGAAGCAGTCATCGTCGTCGTCTTGCGGCGGCGCGTCGACGGGGGCACGAGAGAGGCAGTCGGCGTCAGAGTGTTTTCGTCCGGACTTGTACACGACGGTAATGTCGAATTCTTGAAGCCTCAAACTCCATCGTGCGAGACGACCTGAAGGGTCCTTCAAGTTAGCTAGCCAGCATAAGGCGTGATGATCACTGACAACTTTGAAGGGCCTGCCATAGAGGTAGGGGCGAAACTTTGACGTAGCCCAGATGATGGCAAGGCATTCCCTTTCTGTTGTGGAATAGTTGGCTTCTGCCTTGGATAGTGACCGGCTAGCATAACTGATAACCCTTTCAAGCCCGTCAGTCTTTTGCACAAGGACGGCACCGAGTCCTACGCTGCTAGCGTCGGTGTGTATTTCAGTGTCGGCGCAATCGTCGAAATGTGCAAGTATGGGTGGCGTCTGCAGGCGTCGTTTAAGTTCCTCAAATGCTTGCACTTGCTCCGTTTCCCACCTGAATTCCACGTTAGTCTTCGTGAGAAGCGTCAGTGGTTCGGCGATGCGTGAAAAGTTTTTGACGAAGCGTCTGTAATAGGCGCATAAGCCGAGAAATCGGCGCACGGCCTTCTTGTCGGTGGGAGGCGCGAAGTCGGCGATGGCCGCTGTTTTCCGCGGGTCTGGGCGCACTCCAGACTTGCTGATCACATGGCCCAGAAACAAGAGCTCGTTGTACGCGAATCGGCACTTTTCTGGCTTCAGGGTCAGTCCAGAGGCCTTGATTGCTTGAAGTACTGCCTCGAGCCGCCGGAGATGCTCGTCGAAGGTCGAGGAAAACACGACGACGTCGTCCAAATACACAAGGCACGTCTGCCACTTCAATCCGGCCAGTACAGTGTCCATGACGCGCTGGAACGTCGCAGGTGCCGAGCAAAGACCGAAAGGCATGACCTTGAACTCAAAGAGGCCGTCGGGTGTTATAAAAGCGGTCTTTTCTCGGTCTCTCTCGTCTACTTCGATCTGCCAATAGCCGGTCTTGAGGTCCATCGATGAAAAGTACGTCGCGTTGTGAAGTCGATCCAGGGTGTCGTCTATCCGTGGGAGGGGGTACACGTCCTTCTTCGTGATTTTGTTCAGGCGCCGATAATCAACGCAGAAGCGCAGTGTCCCGTCCTTCTTCCTCACTAACACCACGGGTGACGCCCACGGACTCTTGGACGGCTGGATGATGTTGTCGCGTAGCATCTCGTCGACTTGTTTCTTTATCGCGTCGCGCTCTCGAGTCGAAACTCTGTAGGGGCTCTGACGGAGTGGTCGAGAATTTTCTTCTGTTATAATGCGGTGCTTAACAAGGGGCGTTTGTCGGACCCGCGATGACGACGAGAAACAGTCCTTGTATTGCAGGAGCAGGGTTTTGAGCTGGTCTTGCTTGACCTTCGGAAGGCTCGGGTTGACGTCAAAATCCGGTTCGGGACCTCTATTCGTCGAAGCAGGTTCGGCAGCATCGAAGAGGGCGAAAGCATCGCTGGCGGCTACACATTCGTCGATGTAGGCAACCGTCGTACCAATGTTGAGGTGCCTATATTCGTGGCTGAAGTTTGTCAGCACTACCTTTGCTTTACCGTCACGCAGTTCGGCTATACCTCTTGCGACGCAAATTTGACGGTTCAGGAGTAGTTGCTGATCGCCCTCGATGACGCCTTCAAGGTTCGCAGGTTTTTCGGTGCCGACGGAAATAATGACGCTGGAGCGGGGCGGAACGGTCACCTGCTCTTCTATCACATTCAATGCATGGTTCCCTGGCGTCGCGTGGGGCGGGAGCGCTTTGTCTGAGGTTAGCGTTATCGACTCAGATCTCAGGTCGATGACGGCGCCGTGGTCACTTAGAAAGTCCATTCCAAGTATCACATCCCTAGAGCAATTTTGTAGGATTACAAAGCTCGCAGGATAAGTCCGGTTATTGATGGTGACTCTCGCCGTGCAGACACCAATCGGCGTTATCAGGTGGCCTCCAGCTGTCCGGATTTCGGGTCCACTCCAAGCGGTCTTTACTTTCTTCAGCTTGGTGGCGAACGGTCCACTGAAGACAGAATAGTCGGCTCCGGTGTCGACGAGAGCTGTGACGCTGTGGCCGTCGATCAGAACGTCGAGGTCGCTAGTTCGTCGTCTCGCGTTGCAGTTAGGTCGTGGCGTGGGGTCACGGCTACGTCGGTTTGTTCCGCTGCTTCCCCGTTGCGTCGTCAGGTCTACTTCGGTCCGCGAGGTTTCATCGGCAGGACTTCGTCTGCTTCGCGTCGTGTTCTGCAGGTCTCCTCGCGTTGTCGTCGTCGGCGGCCGCGGAGGATCTTCGGCATTTCGTCGTGCAGCAACCGCACCTCCATCGGTTGCTGCCCTTAGTTTTCCGGATACGGGCTAGGCGACCGGCCCCGGTTTGGGCCAGTGTACTGCCGGCGGTGCGGTGACATGTAGCGGCCGGGCGACGGCGAGCGGGAAGGTCGTCGTTCTTGCCACTGTGTTCCGGTGAGGTAGTCGTCGATGTCGCGAGGCCGTTCGCCTGGTTGCGGGCGCGGCGCGTTGACGGCGAATCCGCGTAGCCCCATCTGACGGTACTGGCAGCGGCGGTAGGTATGGCCGGCCTCCCCGCAGTGGTAGCAGAGTGGGCGGTTGTCAGGGGCGCGCCAAACGTCGGTCTTCCTTGGGGCGTAGCGCGGGGCATAGCGCTGGGCGACAGGAGGACGGTAGGGCGTTGGTGGTGGTGGCGGCGGCGGCGTCTGGCGGCCGAACTGCTGCGGCGGCGCGGCGTCTTGACGTGGACGAGGAGCGGGGGCGTTGCGTCGGGCTGCTGCAGCATAGTTCATTGCTTGCAGCTGCGGCTGCGCTGCATCGGGGGTGCCCAGCGACTGCTGGATTTCCTCGCGGACCATGTCGGCGATCGAATCCACTTGAGGCTGCGCTGAAGGCAACAGCTTGCGCAGCTCCTCCCGCACTATCGCTCTGATGGTTTCCCGTAGGTCGTCGGTGCCTAGCGAGTGCGCTTCGGTGTAGCCTGTCGACAGGGTTGAGCGGTTGTATTGCTTCGTCCTAATCTCGAGGGATTTTTCAATTGTTGTAGCCTCATTTAGGAATTCGATGACAGTTTTCGGTGGGTTCCGCACCAATCCTGCAAAGAGGTCTTGTTTCACTCCCCGCATAAGGAAGCGGACCTTTTTTTCCTCAGGCATGGCAGCATCAGCCAGGCGGAAAAGTCGCGTCATCTCTTCCGTGTAGATGGTGACCGTCTCATTCGGTAGCTGTGCTCTTGTCTCCAGCAAAGCAGCGGCCTTTTCCTTGCGGACGATGCTCGCGAAGGTATTAAGGAACGTCGTCCGAAAGAGGTCCCAGGATTGAAGGCTCGATTCATGGTTTCGAACCACGTCTTCGCGGCGTCTTCTAAGTAGAAGTAGACGTGGCGCAGCTTCTCTTCAGTGTCCCAGTGGTTGAAGGCGGCGACTCGCTCGTACGTCTCCAGCCAGCTCTCCGGGTCTTCAAACGACGATCCACGGAAAGTCGGTGGCTCCCTTGGCTGTTGCATCACTACCGTTGTAGGTGGCAGGGGGTCTGTCATCGTCTCGGCGGTCGATGTGACGGTCTTCGGCTGCCTGGTGTTTTCGGGAAGGAGCCCGTACTCTGGTTGTAGTCCCTTCTGCCGGCGGCTGGTTCGAGGATCCGGGTTGTCCTTAGCGTCGTCTTCTTCTCGGCTTGGGCTTGGGTCAGCGTCCCGCGGTGGCGTCCGGATCATGAAGCAGCACCTCCACCAGATGTCACGTGGTCGTGACGACGAAGACAGTAGTCAGCACGTTCGAGATGAAACTGTTTATTTGGCCGAACTTGTGGCCGGGAAACTGTAAGTCAATCTACAGCAACACACTGATAGCGGCGGACAGAGCGTCGACCGTCGATCAACTGACAAGCAGTCAAGCGCGTCGGCTTTTATACAGGCGCTATCGAACTTTCCAGCGATATCGCTGTTGGCGGCGTTATCTCTCGACAAAGCTGGAACATTCTCGTGCGGCGCGCAATCTTACGGATTGTTCCAAAACAATCGTGAAGCTTCCTACACATCACGGCGATGCCTGCGCAGCGCGTTGCCCACAGTCTTTGTGGGTGAAGCTTCAACTCATGAAATATAAGACTCGCGGCAATATAAGTGCATTCAATTAAGAAATGTGGACGGCCTTGCAAAAGCTCTATGTCCAATATAAGTTATGAGCACAAAATACGATGTGGATAAGGCCGCCACTCTTGGAAACAACTGGAAACGCTCACATTCGCATGCAGTTTGTAGCACAGTAACTAAGCACACAATACACGCCAAGATTAAGGGCTTGACGGATTCATTTGTTCATTGTCTCACTACAATGCGGGAGTCAGCATATCTGTGCTGTAATGGGCAACAAAGCCCTGCCACAAGATTTTCGCTTGCAAGGAAGTGCTGTACGGTCAGCATTAAACAGTTTGTGGCCCATTAACGTACCACTGTTCCTGTGCAAAAACCGCCATACTGAGAATGAACCAAAATGATGGGTAAAATGAGCAGGCTGGCTTCTGCACTGTATTTCTACGCGAGAATATCTAAACACGCGAAGGAAAATCTGGCATGTTATCAATAATTTCTCGATTGCTTGGTTCTGAACCAACTGCGCAATATTCAACGCGGAAATTTGGGCTACTTGGTGGTAACTGAACTCTTGCGTTTTAACAAGCGCAAAGCAACACAGAAGTAAGAATCCTGTTTACGTGTTTTACTTCTGCGATCTTTGCTTTGCACTTGTTAGCATGGAAAAGTTCAGCTGCGGAAATTTACATCGCAGTTGAATATTCTGTAAGCAAGAAGAGTTCATTGCAGACAGTGTCCGAGGTGCTCGGTAGCCATCCCAAGTTTCATGGATATAAACAATGCGGCTGTCTCTTTATTGGCAGCGTTTTTGCAAAATAATTGCACAAATATTTTGTGATCACGTGATACGACTTCGTATTTCGCTTATCTGCGCGCAGTATAACACCGCTAATATTATTTAAAATATTTTATGAAGTTAGGTGCTCTGAAATTAGCATAGATATGCAGTGCATTCGATTTTTAAGATGGTTGCCACTCCATTGTGCGGAGACCTACTTTCTCTGCCTTATGCGCAGAAAACCATATTACAAATTCAGAAAAAGTACGAAAAAATAATGCAGACTGTTGGATTCCTTACCGGCCAAGTTTTTTATTCTACGCATGTGTAATTCACAAATTGTGGTTAGCTGACAAGATCAGGTGTATGGTTTTCTTGGGAAAGTGCGGACGTGGTCTAAGACACGCATGCGAGTTCAACGTTATTTTATTAGTGTGATAAATTTCACTCACTATTTTTCGGCAGAGGACATCGTTATTACAGGCTGGATTTGAAGGACCTTTGTTTGAAATATTGAACATTCCTACATGAAAAGGAAAAATGCTAAAGAAACACCACGTGCCTGCTCCCCCCCCCCCCCCCAATCTACATCCGTAATATCAAGTAGGAAAGACAAATTACGAAATGAGCGATTTTAACCTTTCTTTCGGAAACGTTTGAGCGAACGTAAAGCTATCAAGTAGGCTTTCTGGCTCCGTAAAGAACGTTTGTTTATTAATGTCTATGCCCACTGTTATTTAAGCTTCGTGCAGTTTTGTTTGAATTGCTTGCAACTATTTCTGAATATAGAGCTGCATCTTGTACAAAAGAAGTCGGTGGTTCCTCCTGGAGACTTGTGTTGGTAAAGTCAGGCGTCATGTTGAGGGCAATTTCCACTGGGAGCTCCGTGTAAAATCTCTCCAAATTTGCTCCCACAGTCGATGACGGCAAACCGCCAGTCTCAGCCCTGTAGAATCACACCGAGCGAAGAAAACCAATATCAACAGGTTATTACAGGACAGAGAGACACCCAGTATACTATACCAACCCCTATGTGCACACACGAAATAAAAGTGAAATAACGTTATACCTCGGTATAACGAACTCTTCAAAGTTTATAACTTACTACGTTATGTCCATACGTCGATAAATTGAAACTGAAACTTTATCAATGTACAGCCGTAAAATCCCTTTTCGCACAGGAAGTGACGGAAGAATGTTTGAATAATACGGCAGTACAAAAAACTAATTTCAATAACCGGCAAAAAAATAAATTTTCTTGAACTCGACATCTGGCAACCGCGACTTGGTGCGACCTCGACTAAGTCCTCTTTGCAGCGGGTGAACTTCACGCGTGAACACGGAAGAAATGCAAGTCAAAAGCGCCGTGGTAATATGAGATGAAAGAAAATATCGCGCCTGTTCTGCCGCGGAGCATTGTCAATAAAATCTTAGGTGTTGCCCGAAGTGGTGCAACGGCGAGGCTCTGAATGTTGACCGAACCAAAGCACTTGCTTCTATGACCAAGCAGCCTCGAAACCGTAGCACGCGGAAAGATCGAATGAGCTGCGGTCCAAAACGCGTAAAAGCACGGCGACAGCCTGAATTACGGCACCTGCTAAAGAAGTCACAGTTTCACCCCAAGGTCGAAGCAGTGAAGGGGCAACAACAAACTGGAGCGTTATACGAAGTAAGGCTGGCAGCTAACTTCACAATACCGGCCTAGAGTTACTCACTGAAACGCTCTCGGCACGAAACACAGGTACTGCAGCGACCGAAGTCATGTCTATCACTTGATTGTGAACAGTGGTGAAAGAACAGGGCGTACATAAGTATCAAATGTTAGCTGATCCCTGTCAATATGGACCGCGCGCCCACACCCACCCGCTCTCAGTACGAAGTTGCTGTCGGAGCCACGGAGCTCGTCCACCGGGAAGCCCCGTGGGCAATTCGCGTGACGCGAGACAGCAGGCACGTTTCCTCTCTGCTTGAGCTCCGATCGTCGGCTGCCGTACACGCTTTCAATCGCACGTAGAAGGCGCGCAGGGTAGGGTGCCTTGATGCCCGCGGGGGCGCGCGCATCGAGGCACTCTAGCGCAGGGCGACGTTCTTGCCTTGAACATTAGTTTTATTACCGCGGTATAATGCTACGTACCCCTACGCGAGCGCCTTGTGTTACGTGGCGCCGCTTGCCACGATAGGGCTTTTAGTGCACGGTAATCCCCACGCACGTAACGAGCATGAAGCGTGCTGCGCCACCTGGTAGATCAAAATAAAGTAAGTGTCGTTGACAGCCATATTATGACCAGATTTCTAGCCACGTTAAGGCTGTAGTACGGTACCGCAGCTCCAAACGGATGGTGGACGCAAGTGCCAGTACTATTGCCAAACGTTCGCGCTTTTGTAGCATTAGCTACACTTGCCTAGCCGGAGCCGATCTCGCGTGGAGCCTCATGGGCCGTGCTGCGCATGCGCGAGGATCAGTGATGTCACACAGCTGGCTCACCGCTCTCCGCGCTCTCCGCCACCGCCGCGCGCGACTCGCCGCTGCTGGTCAGCGCGTTCGGGAGGATTGTCGTCGTAGCCGCGACAGACATATTGGCGCCGGCGCGCGCGCAGACTCCGCCACCGCCGCGCGCGACTCGTCGCCGCTGCTGGTCTGCGCATTCGAGACGAGTGACGTCGTAGCCATGGCAGATACACTGGCGCCAGCGCGCGCGCAGCTATTCGCCTTCGCTGTGCAGTCGCCGTCTGACACTGCACTGGAGCCGATTGATAGCGCCTCTGACTGGCGTTTGCAGGTGGGTAACGCCATGGAGAAGGAGAGCGCAAATACTGCTCAACGGCGCAGAAGAGGCGAGAAGCTTATCTCAATGGATCCCGAAGTAGTTGCCTGGCAATTAGCGGTTCAGCGTACGAAGAATGAACAGAAGAAGGCTGATAATCCTAGACAACCTGGAAAGCTAAGAATAATCAGCTGAACCTTTGCTAACGCTACGTATATCCTGGCATAGCCGAGCTAAGCCACTGCAATTTTTTTTTCACCTGCCGCGCAGAAGGTGCGGTGATCTCTCCTCGACAATGGTGAAATCAAGTATTCTTTGGGTCCCCTACTGCTTGCGTACCTCAGTTTGGAGGACATAGAGGCACCCATGCTGCGTCCCGAACAAACGAGACCTACGACAACGGCACGACCAACTCATACGTACGCACCCACGGATCGCACTGCGTACGCACGTAGCGGCCGCGTGCGTATCGCGCTACGTGCGTGTTGCGCTCTGCACATGTGCACTACGCTATACGTGGCATCCTTACGCCCGCAACGCCGCCACGTACGCAACGTATGCAGTACTAAAACTCTCTATTATACGGAACCTGACGGCGGCGCAGAGGCCCACTACGCAATTGCACCTGCAGTGTTCATATTATTTCTATCGCATAAAAAAGACCATCCGTTTCTACTGAGACGCTAGGCAGCGTTACTAAAGGTAACTGCTCAAAGTACTGCAGTCCTCCAGCGTGGTCCTCGTCGTCAGAGGCGTGCGCAGGGTTCCCCTTCAGGGGGGCGAAGGTTCATCGCGGCGCTCTACTCACCCCACTCCCTATTAAGTCAATGTATGGGGCAGACTTGCAGGTATTACATGGCAGCAGAAAGCACAGGACCGGGTTGATTGGCGGAACATGGGAGAGGCCTTTGCCCTGCAGTGGGCGTAGACAGGCTGATGATGATGATGATGATGATGATGATGATGATGATGATGATGGGGCAGACTCCCTCTTCTTAGATGACTGGGGGGAGGGCACCTAGTCACCTAAGAAGTCACCTAAAATTCGGGCGTTTCGCGGCGTGCTGCGTGAAATGGGTCGAGACCCAATTCTGTAGTAAATGCCGCCGGCCTCGACATGAATGACCAATCAGGTGCAATGATGACGACATCATGGGGCCATGGCAACTGATAACCACCGCTCCGTGCCGACATTTTTGTCGAGGTTGCCCGCAGCGCAACCACAAGGCGCAATTTAACAAAATAGCGCAAGCTCTCGGTGTTGCGCGCGCGTTCCCAGAACGAATGTGCTCAGCCCCGTGGCTAGTGGCTCCCTGGAATACTTCATGACTGTTTCTCCAAAATTGTTTACGTAAGTTATTCGAAGAAACATCTGCGCTGCTCCTTTTGTCTCCTTTTGTCTTAATGCTCGACGCTGAAATTTGTAAAATAAAATACACCTAAACTTACTCCTTCTCGGTGTTCACGACAAAGTACGCTCTGGAAACATTTGCGCAGACCCCTTGAACCACTACCAGGGGAGGCAGGCAGGCGCAGCGCCCGTCCTGACACTGTGCTTCTCCTCGACACGGCGTGTAGTCGTCGCACGTTCCATTCACCTCGCCAGCTGCGTGGTCCCACGGTCACGCCAGAAAACGTCAGAATTCGAAAAACCCCAGCCTTAAGTCTGAATGACAATATCTCTGAATCTTACTCTTAAGAGATGTCACACACGTGGTCATTTTATCGTAGAACATGAGCAATTGTTGTGATATTGCGAAAAGACATGTAGTTCCGCTTTGTGGCTTTAACCAGGTTTTTTTATAATGCAAGTCACCACTTGCACTACGCTAAACGTACTGAAGAAATTAATCTTTAGGGTTATTGCTAATGGAAAGCCATGACGATCTCTTTCGTGAATTAGACTGTTATTTCTAGAACATTAGCAATCGCTGAAACCAGGCTAAAGATATATAAAAAAATCCTGTTTGTTACTTTAACAACGCCAATCCAAATTAATGGGTTTCTTCTTCGTACACTTGAGCTGAATTTTAAAACAATGCTTACAATCGCTTCAGCTACACTAAGTAGTAGCGTAGTCGGAATTTTTTTTTTTTTGGAGGGGGGGGGAGGTGAAGCATACTTTATGTATGTTCGTGCGTGCGTTTTCATGTGTGCGTGTATCCTACACATGGCAAAATTGAAAAATT
>NC_051185.1:74985860-75035674 GCF_013339695.2 Rhipicephalus sanguineus
AAACTCCCGCACATTTTGGTAAGTAAAATTTTTGGAGACATGCCATGTTGATTATTGTTTTTCCCCTGTAAGGTAATGTAATTATTTTTCGTGCCTATGGAGAGTTACATACGTCCTATATATATGCCGTCAATACACTGATATTACATTTGATCCCCTCAATGGAGTTTTTCCACCAACTCCATGTTGTCTGGTGCCGTAACTTCAATGTAGCAATGCCAGTTGTATTTTATTTTCGCGCCTTTTGTTTTGTGTCAAACAGCTGTTCGCAGGAAGAGCGGTGCTTTTAGAATCGTGTACGCAATTGACAAATAGTGGTGAAATCATGCTTCCCTTTGGTGTAACGTTATTACCAGCTTATTTCACCGGGATCGTTGCAATGGTATTTTTTAGATATATTCTAAGTGGGAGGATTTCATGCGGGTATTAGCGAATAACGATGTTGAACGTGCGGCAGTGTCCACGAAGGACTAGGCTGAGATGTACCGAGTGTTTGATAATTCTGCCTGAACCAAACTCTTCATGTTGGGCCTTTATACGGAGTGCCCCAGGTGAGTGGGGCTAAGCTAAAAAAGAAAGGACAAGCAAGAAATTCGTACAATATGCGGTTGTTAGACTCTGCTTTTGGTTCACTTATTTCACGATTTCGTCGGTCTAGATGCTCGGTCCAGCACTGAGCTCTTCATCATGCACGTTTGTGCTAACAATTTTGAAGTGTTTGACCTCATTGTATAACATCCCTTCACTTATCGACGAAGTCCGTAAAGTAGAAAACACTGTGAATTTCGGCAGCTGATGGTCCTTTCATAATAACTGCGAAAAAAAAATGACAGGACAACGGAAAAGAAGCTCACAGGAGAGGGCTCGTCATATAGGGTTATTTTCATTTGTCCCGTCCTTTCCTTTCGCTCTCATCACGACGATATAACAACCGGCCCGTATCTCGAAGCTTCTACGTATGATCCTTTCACACCCAAAACAATCCAATCACAGCAAACGACGACTTGCGGGAGTGATAAATTCCACGGATGTAGTATTCACCAACAAACCAGCAACTACCGTATCACAACAGTAATCTTAGTACCCTCGGAAGGAACCACTACATGGCCCTGCATGTGTACAACTCTGTTCTGGCCCTCAAGTAGTTCAATGTAATCAAACAACTCTTACTTTCTGAATATGCCTCCTAATTTTCTGTTTAACGACAAAGAGGGCACCTCCTGGCACCGTTTATAGGCCAACCTTTGCGTCAGCATGATATTCCACTACAGACTCCGCTTTTCGAACTGCAGCAGCGTCCTTGTCTATACAGTCGAAATTAGTCGACCACTCTCTGAGACAATATGGTCTACTGTCACCTCACGCACAGACCCCCTTCTTGTGTCGTCTGTCAGCACCCCTGACAACCTGACAGGCCCAGACACCGACATGACCATTGTGGTTACTCTTTCAGATTAACAGATCGACGGCAGCTGACGAACACAGTCTCATGGGCCGAGCAAGCCAACCGCAACAATGTCAACAAGCGTTTCAATAATAATTTACTCAATCATTCAATCTTGTCTATTACTGTTACTCGCATCCTCAGCATCTCTTCACATTTCTTAATTAGCCTAGACGTTTCGCCTTCATAAAGTCGTGGTCATAGAATTCAACATAACATACACCCGGTTACACAAAACTCGCAAGAAAATTATCAAAATTTGCAGTGGCTAACTACACCGCACACGCCTCGTCAGAAATGCGTGCAATAACATATGCTGAAGCCAGCAACCCTGCCCAGCATCCGGTGAACGCTGACAGGATGTCTGTGTTTTCATACTAGTGTTTAATATAACGACCCGCAATGCTCCTTCTATTATTCTGACTGTACGCGTACTACAAGTCGGTTGGGCTTCCTTTTGCCACGGAGAGTAATTTGCCCAGTGCAGCACCGGACGACGGTTCAGCTTCCCACGATCTCATCCATTGTCCAAAGAGGAGAGGAAGCCTTTTAGTTTGGCTAAACCACATTTTTTTTTGCAAAATCCTCGTAGACTTACAGCGGCTGAAATACGCGTTGGGAACGGCGTATTCAGAAGGAGGGACGGAGTTCACAAAACAACGGCTGTAATTTGTGTCAAGCGCATGCCAAGAAACGACGTTGGTAGATTCAAATCAACGTCGCTGGTGCTTTTTTTAAATAAGTAAACCTACCTTGTTCCTTAATTTGTCATTGTATATTAACTTAAAATTTAGACTGTTAATTCTGAGGTCAAGGTGGTCAATTGAGTCGGGTTTACATAAAAATTACACTGTCACATAGTTTGAAGAAAGCAAATACGCAACAATAATCTTGGTGTATGTTCAGAATTGTGTTATGTTGTGATCATGTGTTTGATGTTATATGTAATTATTTGTGTTAGTGTTTTCCTACGTATGTCGAGTCATACAGAATATCTTAGTCTGGACGTGTACATCTGAACATATTTTTTTCTACTGGAACTTGCGCTGGACAACTTGTGACTAATGTGGTGCTCGATGTGATGTATTTGCACATCTTGTGTTCGACTGTATAGCATTTAGTGCCCTTATCATATTATTTTATATTGCATATTTCGTCTCCTAAGCGACAAGGAGTAGCCGATGCCACTGTAAAGACACCGACCTCTCGTATTAGTAATTTCAATAAAAAAAATAGCGCGTGTATCCTGTCGGAGAAAGTTTTAACGGGCTCGGAGTGAGTTGAGAGATTGAGGTGGAAGGGAAATGAATGGTAGATCTGTATTAGGAGCGCAGTGTGCTTGTTGGCCAGCAGCAGTACTGTGAGGGTTCGTGCCATGGGTTTGAATCCAGTGTACCCTGATGCAAGTAGCTGTATTACGATTCAGTGTGTGTATCACCTCGCAGATTTCCATCGCCTTATGAAATTTCCTGAGTTCCATAATAGCCGCTAAAAATCAGCGAAGATGTCTAGTTGCTTGATTGTAGGCAGCTTAGAGGTGGCACTTTTCACAGCGCCATGGATGACTTGAAGTCTCCTTACTAGAGCACCGGTTTCCGTAGGTAGATAACGCTGGTGACCACTGATGAAATTGTGAGTATAGTATCAGGAATGATGCCCTCCCGCCGTCTTGTAGGATAGCAGCATCTGTATAGACATTGCAGCTATTAGCGCATGATGCTTGGATGATAGTGCTTTCGTCAGTAATACCTACTCTATCGCTGCGTCGTAACTTCGCTGGGTTATTAGTTCTGATGATGGTGCATTGCCAGGGAGGCATTGGATCGGACTGGTTGTCAATGCGAAAACCACGTCGAAAGTGAGCATGCAACGCAGCAACAACCGGAACAAGTTGCTTTTATTTCACGTGCTTTTTCACTTTCTGAACCTAGCTCTGCAATAGTGTTGAGTTGTGCATGTTCCTGTAAACTTGGTATTGGAGTGATGCTGGGTAGCACTGTTATTGTGCGCATTGCATCACGGTTAATAGTCTCCAACTGTGCCAAATGCGCCAAAGTCAACCGTTGACATTGAGACTGGTATCGAAATCTCGGTTGCAAAACTGGGTTTACGAGCCGTCGAGCTACGCCAGTACGAGCTCCAGCTGGTTTTGATGCAATGCAACGAATAACATTAGGCGTTTTTGTGGAACTCTGTCTGACTTTACAGAGACAATGCACACCACTAACGGACCGGTGTATATTAAAATCGAGGATGCGGACCTCCAAAACCTCGGGAATTGTCACCGCACCAAGTGTAAATGTAAAAGTGCGCTGCGTGATAACTCTGCGTCCTGACTTGTTGGCCAACACACCATAGCTTGATTTTCGGGCGGAAATGTCCAACCCTGCTTTCCGAACGTAGTTTTGCAGTACATCAACGGCTTCCTGAAGCTGTTGAGCTTGTCTGGAAACATCTTTATGCAAAGACCACAAAGTCAAATCATCAACATAGATTATAAACCACGTCTGGAATCCGGTGTATAGTTGTCAATAAAGGTATTAGGGCAACGTTTAACAAAAGAAGATCCAAAGCGGTACCTTGTGGGACACCTCTGTTCGACGGGAAGCAGCCTTCTTGCTGTCCACCTACCCTTATCCTCTCACGTGGAACTCACGCACACTTTATTTATAGTACATATGCATTGAAATATCAGAGATGCTTGTTCAAGATCCCCCGCTTGAAGTTTGGCATGCAGATTAACATGTCTTGGTATCTTTATTTACTGTTTTGGTCAATCTTTTATGCCATAAGCGAAGCCTACATGTTGTATTTCATTCAAAAACAGTTTTGAAATTAATTAGTTTTCTTGAAATTACTTTCCTGAAGCAATTCATTACATCACTAAATTACTGACCCACAAAAGTATTCAAAACATTACTCATTACAGCAATAGTAATTTAAATACTGTTATTGCATTACCATTATTTCATTACGGCTAAATCTGGTGAAAATCTACCTATTGAAGCAAAGGTGGCATTGAACGGCATAGTCGAGCTCCTTTAGCGAAAGCGATAAATTGACGCCGCTCTTTAGTGTAGATACGTCGCGCTGAAGATGCAAGCGCGCTGAGCCAATCGGCAGCTCTGTGCGGCAATGTTGTGCGAGTACTCAAGGATTCCATTAGCGCGAACACCATCTCGGTCGTCTCAGATTGCTTCCTCGCAACCTTCCTTCTGTAGATATTGTGAGCGTATTGCTCGCGCAGAGAGATAACGCTACATTCTTCCAACACACACAGATTGGCTCTTTCTCCTACAATACGTCGGCGCCTGTATGAATTCGGGCGTGTTTAGACGGCCAGACGAGCGCCGCACTGATCGCACTAACGTTGCTGATAGGAATAGTGCGCAGGCAGCTAAACGCCCACAACATACAGGGCGTTTTTTTTTAAGAACAATACAGAATATTTAAATAAAAATCCTGCAGCAGCCAACCACCTGTCGTCTTCTTCAGGCGGAAACACTTTGCCGCAGTTAGTTAAACTGTTATGAATAATTAACAATACGTTCGTTAACTTCTAATGATCAACTGGACGGCAGTGGTTATTGAGAAAGTTGTTGCCGTAACAATTAATAACATACGAATTTTAGAAATCACGAAAAGTATATGCAATTTCAAGACTTAATCACTGAATTATAACGGCGACATCGAAACCGTGCGCGCCGGGCGCTCAGGATGCCTCAGCTTAATGTTTGCCTCAACGTTGAGTTCATGTGCAAAGACGACAATTGGGTGACCTGCGGTTTTAAAAAAAATCAATATTTTCTTTAAAAAAAACCTTGTATGAGAAACCAAGGGAAAGCTCAACGACTGGGTGTTCACACTCCTAGGCTACAAGCGTTACAATTTCAAAGGGTCGCAACTGAGAAAACTCCAACGCTGAATGTCCCGGGAGTGTTCTAAAAACATACTACAGCACCAAATTTTACGTAAAACCACAGCGCGCCGTGTGACGTATGTTCTTTCAGGCCACAAGCATTTACAAACGCAGAAAACAATCACTAGCGAAAATTATTATTCAGCAATCGACGTGTGTAAATAGCTTGTGCACAGCACCGGGGATTTCCAGTTCCAGGCGCCCTTTTCTTTTGTACAAAATATAAAGAGGTATAAATGCCACCTGCCTTTTCGTTCTCACTCGAGCTTATTACGTCGGTGAAAGGCGGGCAAAGATACTTTGAAATTGTATCGCGATGATACAAGATACAGGCAAGAAGTTTAGATACGTCGATACTGCCGCAATAATTGATCCGACATACTTGCATGTATCTTAAGATTGATACATTCTCTAATTTGTTATTATAGATCCATATAATGAGCAGCGAACGCCTAGCACGAAAATGTCTTCTTGAAAATTTCTGTGACCTATTTTGTTTCATTTAATGAAATGTCGAATATCTAAAAGAGCTTCTTGCTCAAATTATGTTAGTTTCCTTCCAAAGCAATTATTGCGATTTGCTTTATCTTCAGACAACTCTTTATACAGCGCTGACAGCGGTCTTGCTTGTCATTTTGCAATTAATGGGTGCCTCAGCTTGCACCAGCTAGGGGTGCATATAATCACAATAACTTCTATACAAGCCTTCGCGATGGCCAAATACCGGTGTGGACTTTTGCCTTGTCCGTAAAAGACAGTTTGTACAATACGGTAGCCGCACAGGTGTACAGCGCAAGCGAGCGATTTTTTTTTAGGGGGGGGGGGGGGGGACATGGTGTATGCAGCGGGTTTGAGACCTTTCGCGCGGCCCCGGCCGCAACATCCATCTTCGCCCATTTGTTTTTACTTTCTATAAGTAGTTCGCGCACACAGACATGACGTCTCAACTTCTTTCCCCCGTGAGGAACATGTGGTCATCCATGTGCTGAAACATAACCTGGAACAAAAACTCTATATTTCAGAATCCGCGTCCAGAATCGACTCGTGCGCTCGTCGGTTTCTCTAATCCTGACTCCAAATTCCCTTCAGAAAACCTATGTGTCAGACATGAAAGCGCTTCCTTTCGAATGGAGCGTCATTTTGTTAAACTATCTCCAATCTTCACCCCCGTTCGAACTAAAATTTCCGCTGTGGCCCGCTGGCTATAGGCTGAGTTTGAGACTTGACGGATTCGAAAAGAAATGAACTTTTATTCTACTTATCTGCGGCAAAGGATCTTTGTTGATATCTCACTAACGGTAATCTTTTAGAATTTTTCTTCAAAGAGAAAACAGTAAACAGAGACGTCTGATATGGTATAGGCACAAAGCGTCAGGACACCACCGTTATTCGCGCTATCCGCTTATAGATCCCATTAGGTGCGACGTTGAAAAATATTTAAGAAGGCCTAAAACAGGAAAAATAATACAAGTAAAATAGAGAGGTTCTGTATCAAACATTCACATTGAATGAGTAGAGAAAACCGAGGGCCTTTAATGATGAAGTATCGTCAGCTTATATTAAGACAATAGAAAATTCAGGCTGTGGAAAATTGCTGAAACGGCTTTGGGACGCTCATGAGTAAAACGGAATTCAGTAAAACACCTGTTTCTCGAATCCGTCACATCTTTAAGATGGCTCCTAATATTTCATATTTAATGCAAACTCACTTTCGATTTTCCTAAGCGATAAGCAGAATTTTGTACTGTAGCTCAAGATGCCTAATGATTATATATTTGTAAAATCGCTTGGTACGAAATGGATAAACAGTATAGAAATATAAAGCAACAGTTAGAAGAATAAAGCAGAGATCATTTTCGAATGCGTTACAAAAGATTACTGCATCAACCGGAAAAACAGTACAGAAGGGTAATGTATTGGATGCAAAATGACAGCAATAAAGCACTTGTGCAATCATCAAGAATCAATTCTTTGATAAATGTAAAAGTGAAAAATCGGTGCGCCAATATTTTCTTTAGGTAAACGCTTGATCTAAATCTAGCATAAGTACTAGTGGTGCTTGTTGTTTGCATATCTTATTTACATATAAGATTCAGATGTAAGTCACTTTACATCCACGGATCCTTCAAATCGCTGATATGTAAAATCACGCGACGCAAAGCGACCCCATTCTTGCAGGCATCACATTTCGTTCAGCAAGACGCAAGAGGATGTTCAATAACGACACGTATAAACATCGAAATTTGGCGATAGACTGCACGCAGTAGTACGCGGCGCAAGTGGCTAAGAGCAAGTTGCGGCATTGGTGCAACTAAAAAGAAAAGAAATCACAAAACAAAAGGGTGGGCGCAGCGTCCGTGCGCTTGTCTCCTCATCTTCTGCCTTCACTGAGACTCTGGCGGAAAAATAAAATTGCGCCGCCTTACAATGCTCAGATGGATGTCCAGTACAACCTGGAGCGGAGCTGGCAGTGATTATTGTTTCCTACGGTTGTGTTGCAAAAAGTATCTTGTATTTACTATTCTACGCACCAAATTTTACGTAAACCACTGCCATGTAACAATGTAACGACCAAGCTCGAATAGCCAAGGGCCTGTTAAAGGGCCCCTAAAGCATCTCAGATAATATTTTAACATTTCAATAAACGAGCACATCGAGTTCAGATTGCCGTCGTGCACGATCAACAATGCCAAACACGGAAGCCCTACGAGCCGCGGGCGCGCCACAAATTCCGAGAAACATTCTCCCAACCTTTCCTGACCTTTTAGTGTTCCTAGAGTTGGCCGTGACGTCACCATTCGCGCCTGTTCGTGTCATCCACACACAAAAAAAAGCTGTTTATCTAGTGGCAGTTACGCGCGCTCACCGCCATTCCTCCTCGCACGGTGAGGAGGGGCTCCGCCAGGAGGAGAGACGACCCGACGAATGGAGCGTAGCGAAGGAAAGAGCGAAACGAGCAAGGACCTCTTCTGGGTCATTAAAAAACATGTAACTCCGCTACTACGGCACCGTCTTGAAAAATTCTCGCCGCTACGGGTTTGTTGAATACTCGCGCAAAACTGCAACACCACAACTCCATATCGACCTCTGGGTGGTTTAGAGGCTCTCTAAAGCTGCGAAAGAGAAGTACAGTACAGTGACAATGTCAAGCTCAAAATGCAGTTCAATATGAGTGCAAGTATCTTCTGTGACTATTGTGACAGCGTCTTTCCCTTAACGTGCAATCACATGGAAAACATTTCTCTCTTAAACGAAGAAACAAGACATTCCAACAAAACTCGGGGATCCATTTCAGACACGAAGAACTTCCGTCGCAATTGCTTCAAAAGCCAAATTATCTCTAGTCAAGACGCCAGACATCTTACCAACAGTGGTGGCCAAATGACAGAAAACGAGAACAAAAGGCTAATTGCGAACGGCTGCTAGGTTTCATAAGTCCATTTAAGAGATGGTGCATTTTTACGGCAGGATGAGTTGTTACTGAATGGGTATAGAGTAGAGAATCAAAGTAAGGTCTGCCTAGCTTCCTGGCATGCGGATAGGTTGAAACAGGCACGCGTATTCCTGCTCGTCCAACCTATCCGCACAGTGAGTTTCCATCCGTCGGCTCCCTCTTTTACCTTGCATTACCTTCTTGGTAATTACACTCTCGCTCCAAGGAATGCTACCGGTGTAACGACAATGCAATGAGGCGCACTGTGGCCATACATGTGTACACTTACGCAATCTTGCCACACACTTTCAGCAGAATGTTTCCCTATACTTAAGCTATCATTGTTACACCCGTTGTAAAGACTACTGAGGTACGAATCGATACTAAGGGCCAGCTGAAATCTGGCCACAGCCCACGCCCTACGTCTAGTGCGCGATGCGATGACCGTATGTCCGCCCAAGTGCCGTAGCAAAAGCACCGCCTTAGAACCCATGGGTGTCCGCCTATATACAAAGCCTCCGGACGCTCACTCTAGGAATAAGGCGGCGCTATTAGCCACCGCTTCTCCACCCAATCTTTATGATCTTCCGCCATAGACGCACTTGCCGATACGAGGAGGCGTGATACGAGTGCAATAGCCTATATGGAGCCCAGCACCAGTCTTCTCTGTTCAAGGGGAGCACCTTGCCAGGTGCTAATGCCGTGCCTCTTAACGTCCAGCGTGTTCCGGGTGCGCTGTAGGTGCAAAATGCCGGATCGAAATCGCCTTTCGAAGGTAGGTAGACGTGTAATCTAAGATGGCAATTTGGGCTCGCATGCGTCGATGACTTTCGCGCGTCTAAGGAGGAAGGTGTGGCTTTGGGCGCAACCACCGGGAATCATACGGCGACTCGCGTTACAAAATGCCAGAGTGCTCCTTTCTTACTCGGTATTGCTCGAGAATGCGTTATCAGGCTCCTGCGTAGGCTGCGCCTAAAGAATTGAAGCCGCTAGATAAGTTGGGCGCTAATGTGGGTTGCCAAGGTCATAATGAAAAAAAAAATGTGGAAGAGTAATATGGCAAGGTGCATACGCAGGAAAGTGAGTATTCAGAATCCCTTAAACAACTCAGGCTACGTAGGTGGTGCAGTGAAGAACGGCCAATTATTTTTTTTTACCACCTGGCGCTTAATTCACTGTTCAAAAAAAAATTGCTCGAGCGATTCTACAGTTTAGCAGATCGGAACGCAGCGCTGCCGATGGGAATCGAATTTCGGAGGTCCCTGTCCTAGTCATCCTATCTGCCACCATCCTGTGTATACAGTATGACGTGATTGAAGCCCACATTTGCTACTCTGAAAAGCCCGTGCACTGCATGTCTAAATTATCGCAACTAGAAGACGTATACAGAAAGGCAGGCAGGCCCAGTGGCGGACAACACAGGTTTGCTCGGCGATTCACCTACTATTTTGTTGGCGCCATCAAGAGACAGAGAGAGATAATAAAATGAGAGAAAGGCAGGGAGGTCAGCCAGAATGGAAGCATCCGGTTTACTACCCTACACTAAGGGCAGGTTCGAAGTTGTAGCTTCGAGAGAAATTAAGTCCTCTAAAATGTCAACACGAAGTATGCTATGCACTCTACTAATAATATATACTGCACGATAGGGTTCTTAGTGTAAATACCGGCTATCACATCGTATGGACTTTCGCATACACTACTAGAGTTTTAGTGTTAACAATTTTTTTTTTTTTTTGCAATCTGCTTAGTCCCCTTGAGACTCGAGAGTATCGAGAGTAAAGAAGGTAGGTGATACGATACGTAATACGTGCGCTATCATAACCTTACTTCTACTTAGGTACGCTTAACTAAAACATCTCTGTTTTGCTGTATTCTTATTTTGCAAAATGCTTCGTTTTCTGCTGAAATGTGACCGCTCTATACTATAAGGCACTTTTCATTTATAGCACGGGGCCGCAATGTTTTTCTGCATATAAGTAGACTGAACCTATTGGCATATTTTTGCACTCGCATACTATCATGCATATGAATGGTCAGTGCATCATTCCTGTGTTACAGAATCATATTGTCTGCAGCAGACCCAGCGGGGTTTTTTTTCAGTAATATTTTTTATAGGACTCAGTGCCCTATAAAAGGGGCCCTCAAATACCGTAGTGAGCACCCCGGTTCAGCCAAGAAGTAAGTCAAGAAAGCGAGCAAGGCTTCTCGCACTGCAGGTACCGCAAGTAGAGTAAAAAAAGTAAAAGTGCAAAATAAGGAGCAAAGTACAAGCAGGTCTGCCAGTTGGAAGGCACTCCATGCGTTTCATCGCGACGGCACTATATACAGAGATTCAGTTCTCTAGAATAGTCACACTGTCTTCCTTTTTATTCAGTTGTCGCTTTACAAGAACATCGTAGATCTTTAAAAAAATCAGAAGAAAAATGCTGTCAAGCTTTAAAGCATATCGAATGACGAATAGTAAATGCACCAGCCTGTGGACAGCCAGATTTCATTCCGTTCCGGGGAGTATGCACTGTCGTGATGGCGCAAAGAAGATGACTTATTAGCAGAACATCATGATTTTGAGCCTCTCCCTCGAGCTCCCTCAGTTACCTCCTATATGATGTTACTCGTCGTTCAATAAGTTGAATGATCCATATGCCTGGCGAGGACATACAAGCAAACATGGTGGACGCTCGAGCTTCGCCTTCAAGTGTAGAACGCGATAGCGCAGTTTGGCCCCATTCACATCTCCTGCTCAATCGCTAGCCTGGCTTCGCTATCCTATCCTAGAATACCTACTTCAAATACAGTCGCGAAGTGCCCACTACGCCATAATTCTTCCTTCTGCGAATTGGCGGTACCCACTAGACGTCTGTACCCACTAGACGTCTGTAAGGCAACTCACGCAACTGCGCAGCTGCGCACTTTGTTGATGCTGTTGTTGATAATGATGATTAATTATGCCCGTGCACTTTATAATTGGTGGGCTCCTAAACCAATCGCTAGTCGCGCAATTCGCATGTTTCGACTCCTGCTGGATTCTACGCTTCTGCCACGCAATATTACTTGGGTTAAAGGGGCCCTTGAACACGTTTCCAAGTAATCGTCCAATGGCTTCATTGAGAGCTTACTGCCTCGCGAATCAACGGCAGCAAAAATTTTTAGAATCCATCAAGTCCGAGCGGAGTTACAGATATTTGTCGCACGCTACTAGCGCTTTATCTCTCCTTTCGTGCTAGCGAGCGCGCTGAAAGCTACGCAGGGACTGGAGTGATAAGGGGACAAGAAGATGCGTCCCTTCATCAGCGCGCATCGTGACCTTGAGCACTTTGTCTTTCTTTTCGTTTCTTCGAACGCGCAACTTACATTCAGCGTGATCGCAACCGCGCGCGCGGGCACGTGGCGGAATTCCGCGGCGGCCGCAGTAACTGTAACTATGCAGCTCACGATGCTCAAATCAACCAATGACCGTCTACATAGGGCATACCCTTACAAAAAATGGGTTTAGACAGTCTATAGACTGTCTAAAACCATTTTTGTACAGTCTAAAGACCGTGAATACACTTTTGTAAGGGTATGGCAAGGTCATTTGGGTTTATGGCATCATTTGTGGAGAGAACATGGAACGATTTGTAGCTGACTTTGAGAACTAATTCTAAATTACAGGCCGCGTGCTGGTGCTATGTTTGGATCGCGTGTTCTCAGGAGCTTCGAGTACCGATGGGCATCGTTGTCTGACTAGGCTGAAAAAGTGTTGCAGGGCCCCTTGAAGGATACTCCTTGCTAATACTACTACTAATAATAATATCTGGGGTTTAACCTCCCAAAACCACGATACGATTATGAGAGACGCCGTAGTGGAGGGCTCCGGAGATTCCGGCCACCTGGGGTTCTTTAACGTGCGCCTAAATCTAAGTACACGGGCCTCAAACATTTTCGCCTCCATCGAAAATGCAGCAGCCGCGGCCGGGATTCGATCCCACGACCTTCGGGTCTGCACTCGAGTGCCATAACCACTAGACCACCGAGGCGGGGCCAGGCTCCTCGCCCTACATGACATTACTGTAGGGTTTTCTTTTCCAAAAAGTGTTTCGTACACCGGCGCGGCTCAGTGGTAGAACGTCCGCTTGCCAAACAGAAGCCTTCGGTTCGATTCCAACTCAAACCGAAGCTTTTTTATTTATTTATTTGCATCTCTCTCGTACTTCCACTCATGGACAACGCCGATTTTTCGCTGCGCAAAAGAGAACGGCGTCTCCATGACATGCCGGAAAACAATCTTCGACAGAGAGCGAATCCGCAATACCAGGCTAATGAGGAAGCAAAAGGACGTCGACGAGCCGAGGATGACACCGAGTATTTCGACAGAAGGCAACAGCAGCGGGAATACAGGAGGAACAAGCGGGAATTTAGTTACCTGTTGCATTGTCCAGCTTTATATAGCAGGGCCGTTGTAATATGAACGTTAAAGGGACACTAAAGAGAAACAATGAATTGGTTTAGATTGATAAAGTGTGCTCGGAGAACTCTTGTGTAGTATTTCACCACCATAGGTTTATTATTAGAGGAGAAAACCAAGTTCAAAGTTTCATTTTTAAATTTCGCGCCGAACTTTGTAATTCGTGACGTAAAAGGTTTCAAAGAGCATTTAGCGTACTGGCTCGACGAAATTTCCCCAAACTCGTTATGTCAAGTCTCTGGCCCACTCAGAGGACAATGTACTTCGATTTAACCGATTAGGAACTACGTAGTTCCTATATATGACGTCATGGCAAATGGTGCGGGAATTCCAAGGTAGCGTCGCCCCCTGTATTTTCTTTTTGCGCGTTTTCTCGCTTATTAAGCGTCTTCTCGCAGCAAGCGTGGTGTTTTTGGTATCGTGGAAGACTACTTTACTTATGCGAGAAAAATCATTTTGCTCTTTAGTGTCCCTTTAAAGCTGGATATGGCTGAAATGAACAAAACTTGATGTAGCATAAGCTAGCAATACTATAACAAAACCTTAGCAAAACCATAGAATGACAGAAAATACAGTTCCGCCGTGCCTTTAGCATTGCAACAGCAACGGCATGCAAAGCTGGCCGCGGCCTTCTTTTCGTTTGTCTTCGCTCCAAAATCTGAGCTGTATCTTTTAGCCATATATAGTTACCAACTCGCCCAACTAGGCATCCTGCTACAACAAAATGTTCCCTCACTAGAAGTAGTGACATCCTAGGATTTCAGGGCAGTCATGGGCCGGTTGCAGAAACGTTCGCCCATTTTTTAGCGGCGGCCCACTGGAGGAAGGCATGGTGGTAAACACGACGTTATTGAATACCTGTCTATGCGACAAAAGACATCCTTTCAGAAGCGTAATATTCGACTACTGCGCACTACCGCGACACTTGCGAGTGCTCACTTCCATTTGATGTTATTATAGGGCGCCTTTTCCAAACTACCGTAGCATAATCATGCACTCGACCAGTTCGAGTAATCACTTCGATTGTGTGTTATTTCTAGGTCGACCTTTCCAAACTTCCGCAGTATAAACATGCACGAGAGCGACGTATGTCTAGGAATCGCCAGTTTGTGCTCAATCAGGCACATGTCCAATTCGCCACGCTTCGCATGAAACAATAAGTTGTGAGTTGACATAAGCCGCCTTGACATTGACATAACCTTGACATTGACATTGACTAACATTGACATAACCCGCCTATGATGCATGAAATAAAAGGAGTCGCTGATGCTTATACGCCTCAGAAATTGCAGCAGTGCATAGGTCACTACGCGTGCTTTCGACGCGCGCCGTTCTATGTACGTTCTGCGCTAACACCTGTACTCTGGCTGACCTCACTAAATCCATCCGAAACATAACGAGCGCTTTGTCGCAGCTGTGGGTAATGCAATCGCCTTATATGTAGAAGCACTCTACGCAACCATAGATGAAGCCCGGTCTCCCCCTTCGCTTCTAGTTAAGAAATCAATGAATGAATGAACGTATAGGTAAGGCGCGAAGTACAGCGAAACCCGTACGACATACAACACTGCCCCAGATAAGGACCTTGCAAGGCACGCTATGCGCGTTCTCTGACATCGGCTCCTGTTGGCTGCTGAAGGAACAGTAGCACGCAACTCTACGGGAGGCAGATAGAGCGGTGAACTAGCGAGGACTGATTTGTAAATGACGCCCATTTTCTGTATAGCATTAGTGCAAGCGTGAATGCCAGAGTTAGCTGTTGCGGCTGATCACGCATGGTCTTAATAACCAATTAGGGGACATTCTGATCGTTAAGATTTTACTGTCACGGATTCTGTTTATGGCGCGCGCACACGCACATGCACACGCGCACATGCACACACGCACACGCACACACGCAAGCACGCACGCACGCTCAAACACACGCACAGACACATACGCGCGCAGACACTCACTCACTCACTCACTCACTCACTCACTCACTCACTCACTCACTCACTCACTCACTCACTCACTCACTCACTCACTCACTCACTCACTCACTCACTCACTCACTCACTCACTCACTCACTCACTCCCTACTCCCGCCCCGATAAACTGCGATTGCAAGAAACCGCTTGTATTAAATATTGAAATCGCCACTTCCAAAGTAAATAGCTGTGTCAGGGAAATGCGGTGAGGGAGTGCGCCAGAGACATCAACTCAAGGAGCCGAAACACCTGCGTTGATGTGGAGCATGGCCGGCCGCGCTCCATGGAAAGCCGAGGGCGAATATACGCAGACACATCTCTTCCAAGGGTGCTTCGTAGTGCGCGCACACACGCACGCACAAGTGAACGGAGAGCAGAGATTCCGCGTCGTACGCAGAGGCGAGCAGCGCTGGTAGCAGCGACTGTTTACGCGTCGACCGATAAGAAGGACGCGAAGTGACTTCGATTAGGCTGCCGTTCCCACGGTCGGCGATTGGTCCAACAGTGTTACGCGTCACCGCGACTGCAGCTGACGAGAGAAGGCTGCGCCGGCTGCGTGCGGTCGGGTGACTCGACGTCGTCGGCACTCCCTGGGCGATGGCTGGCGACACGCGCTCTCACTGCGAGTGCGACCTTCATTCGAGAGATTTACAGTGACACGGAGATGTTTGAAACGCGGCGCAGGCCGGAGCGTAATTCGGTTGCAGCACGTAAAGCGACGCTTCTCTCCTCTGTCATGGGGCCTAATGAAATCGCTAAACTTCATGCCACTGGCGATCCTTTAAGCAGAGCGCCGAAACGAAATAAATTGCACTGTAACTGGAGATATAGAGATATAGGTAACATGGTGATCGAAGTGTCTCGCTAATTGTTTGGGCTCAAGTGGCTGCCGCGGATAAGGTGATAATAAGTTGAAATTAGCCGTTCAAATGGAGCAACTCTTATACATTTCGGATAACGTAAATGGAAACTCGTTTGGAACACCGACTGCCTTCTCTACTGTTGATCACCTGCGCACACATTAAATATGCCTTGTATCGTGTAAATCACACGACAACGATCTGTTCTTTCCCGCCTATATTCTTTAGTCTATGGGTCAGAACACGTACGCGCCACATAAGGGCAACGTTTTATAGCGAAACTATATATAACTCGTCATTCTTAACTGAATCGCGGTCACAATGACTCTCTTCACATTCTTGGTGTGGCCGGATTCATAAGTCAAAGAACCACTGAGCGTGCATGTATAATATTTCTAGCATGTATATTTTTTCTCGAAGGTGAGAGTTAAACCAAGAAACTTAATCGGTTCACTTTCTAGCATCATCATCATCATCATCATCATCATCATCATCATCATCATCAGCCTGTCTACGCCCACTGCAGGGCAAAGGCCTCTCCCATGTTCCGCCATTCAACACGGTCCTGTGCTTTCTGCTGCCACGTTATACCTACAAACTTCTTAATCTCATCTACCCACCTAATTTTCTGTCTCCCCCTCACGCGTTTGCCATCTCTTGGAATCCAGTCAGTTACCCTTAATGACCACCGGTTATCCTGCCGACGTGCTACGTGCCCGGCCCATATCCATTTCTCCTTCTTAATTTCAACTATGATATCCCTAACCCCCGTTTGTTCCCTGACCCACTCTGCTCTCTTCCTCTCTCTTAAGGTTACGCCTATCATTTTCCTTTCCATCGCTCGCTGCGTCGTCCTCAATTTAAGTTGAATCCTCTTTGTAAGTCTCCAGGTTTCTGCTCCGTAGGTAAGTACCGGTAAGATGCAGCTGTTATATACCTTCCTCTTGAGAGATAGTGGTAGACTACCATTCATGATTTGATAATGCTTGCCGAATGAGCCCCATCCCATCCTTATTCTTCTAGTTATTTCACTCTCATGGTTCGGCTCCGCGGTTACTACCTGTCCTAAGTAGACGTACTCCTTTACAACTTCCAGTGTCTCGCCACCTATCGCAAAGCGCTGTTCTCTGCCAAGATTTTTCCACATTACTTTAGTTTTATGCATATTAATTTTCGGACCTACTCTTCTACTTTCCGTATCCAGTTCAGTAATCATGAGCTGTAATTCGTCTCCCGCGTTACTCATCAATGCAATGTCATCAGCGAATCGCAGGTTACTGAGATACTTTCCATTAACTCTTATCCCTAATTCTTCCCAATCTAGGGCCCTGAAAACCGCCTGTAAACACGCGGTGAATAGCATTGGAGAGATCGTGTCTCCCTGTCGTACGCCCTTCTTTATTGGGATTCTAGCGTACTTTCTAGCATACGAAGCGCCAAATTTAGCTCGGGCGATGTTTCATGGAAGGTGGCTAGAATAACTTCGCGGTACTTTTGTCATTTCCGTCTGATCCACAATACTGTATAACACAAGAAAGTCACCCACATAAAAAAAATGAATAGAATCTTGTTGACATTTAAGATTTCTTCAACTAATAAACAAGCACACAAACACATAAAGAAAGAACAACGTGTGCACGATAGGGGTCACCTACGATACATCCTTATTGTGTGATCGAAGACATATACGACACAACAGGAGGGCCCTTACAAAAATCCCATATATGGACTTATATAAAAAAAGCCATATATGGGTATATTAAAAATTGGGCAGATATGGACTTATATGGCCATATAAGGCCATATATGGCCTTATATGGCCATATAACTCCATATCTGCCCAATTTTTAATATACCCATATATGGGCTTTCATATATGGCCTTATATGGCCATATAAGTCCATATCTGCCCAATTTTTAATATACCCATATATGGGCTTTCATATATGACCTTATATGGCCATATAAGTCCATATCTGCCCAATTTTTAATATACCCATATATGGGATCCCTATATAATGTCATATATGGCCATATCTGGCAAATTTTTATATGGCCATATATCAGCTTTTTATATTTTGGGCCGTAATCATAAAATAACAGCGGAAAAGACGATGGACGAACACACAGAGACAGCACGATTTACCGTCGTTGTGATATTTTGGGTGTCATATATTGCTGCACCTGGGCAGTGTAGCATATTAAACATATAAAGACAGGGACCTAGAGCTACTCTACGGTGCACATCTGAGGAACAGTGTTGCCATCAAATAATAAGTCATGTCTCACTGGTACTTATGGAAAGTGTTGGTGTCACCCACTTCGAGAACTGTGGTGGTTCCTATCACTATTTCTATTAGACACCTTACACTGCCACCTAGTCAATTGCGTGAGAAAACTAGTGTGTGAATCTCACAGGGAACCTGTCATTCCTGGAAATATCACATCAATTTATGCAACTGGTTTATCCAACCACATGAAGCCATGTTTATGAAATAATTCGAATTCATTGAATGCATACTGCCTTACTTTCAGAGACATCATAAAAGAAGTGTTAATCAAAACATGTTACCCATATGGGCTGCTGGGGCAGACTCGGACTGTTTAATATTATGCAGCTGCAAAAAACAGTACATGATAACACTTGACGATGGTTGTACATGCAGATGAACCACCGATTTATTCTTTCGGCCTTCTGATAACTTTCAGCATGCCCCGCTCTGCCTTGGAAGAATTAGCTTCAGGATTCTCCGTGTGGAACTCGAACCATCTGAAATAAAGCAAAAGTGAATTTTATTTTAGACAAAATTTTCACACAGGACACAAATACTGAAATCTATTGCCAACGGAACAGTTATGAGGTGGCTGTGCAACCTGCAAAAAGTGGTTAGAGCCCTAACAGATATAACATGCTTATCACATTTCAAGCACTGATATTTAAGCAGAATGTAAATAACATGAGTAGCATAGTTACTCAGCTACAGCGTGCAGCATTTCTTCAAGCAAACAGGTCTGAAAATTCCACACGCATTACAATTCACTACTCGACCAAAACTGTGTTTGTAGCGCTCACAAAAGCAGTAAAGCAATCAACAAGCTGGTGACCAAACAGTTCCCATGTAATGTATAAAGAGTGGCGACAGTAATGTGCTGGTTTAATAGGAAAGCTCATTTAAAAAGCTTTAGGTATAAAATTTTGCCACAACAGATCATGAAATGTGCCCTTCATATTCTGAATATTGCATGCATCAAAGGTTGAATTGGTGAAGTTGAGGCATGATAGCTGCAGACTTATTTAAAAAGCATGCAGTTCATGTGTGAGAATGGTGAAAATAAATATTACGTATCAGGATATGTCACGTCATAAACTCTGTGTGCTGCATTCTTTTCTGGTTTAAAAATAGGAGGCATATGCTGCATTTTTTCCCAGCTTAAAATTGGTTTATGTTGAATTAGGGTGTGTTAAAAACAAGTGGGTGCCAGAACCATCTGTTTGAGAACGTCACCTCTGTATGTCCCAACAGCAAACATGTACATTTTTTTCATTTGCATTATTTTCTCTAAGGGGACCGGGGGGTGTCATATTTTGTGGAACCATCGTCTTGCTTTTCAGCTCCATTTGGTTGCGGCCCTGTGTATTGCTAAGGCTCCTTGAGAAAACACCTCGAGAGAATAAATCAGTTGTTCTTGCATGCTAGATTGGACAGTCATCTATATGCCTGCTTAGCCCACAAGACATCCTTGTGCCTTACTCTGTTCCCTATAACAGGTAATAAACTTTTCCCAATTGAAAACAAGAATGAGGAAGGTTATTTTAGGCAAACTAACTTTTGCTAACTTTCATATTATGAATGTAACAGGTACAGAAGAACTGAGTGATTACAGTGAAAACTCGATCTAACAAAGTGATAAGGATGCTTGAATTATTTTGTTAAACCTGGAAGTGTTCTTTACGCATAGCATACAAGAAATAACCTGTGTAGCTGTATATATCACATCACTAGCAATTTTTTTCCTAAGATATTCTGCTTCAACGTGCTTTACTTCAAATTTCCTCACTTCCTTTACACGAGTCGTGTTTCCTGCATACCAGTCGCGGTCACTCTGCCTTACTACAGTGAACATGTGGCCATGAGAATTTTCTGAAATGCTGCTCTATTAGCGGAGTTACATGCATATGATGATCAAAATGCAGCCCTCCCTCGTTTCACTCTTTCATGCGCTACACTCCATTCGTTAACTTATCTCTCCTCCTGGGCAAGTATTTCTCCTCACCATGCGAGAAGGATAAGCAGCGAATACGCATACCTGCAGGTTCTCTCAGCTGCTGACATGACCAAATTTTCTGGTCACGTCACTACCAACTCTGGTGATACCGAAAGGCCCAAAGAGGAGCACAAGATTGTTTTTTATTCCGTGGCTATGTTTGGCATTGTTTATCGTTGCAAAAGTTTGAACTCGAAGCACACATTTACTTGAAATGTTAAAAATAGTGAAGCTGGTTTTGAGGCCCTTCAGCATTAATTAGATTAATATGGTTCTTTTAGTTAAAATTCAATTAATCTTTTACTGAATCAAGATTCTGATCTAACAGAATCACAAATAGGTAGGTGAGTTGGTTTGGGTTCATAATGAAGGGACAAGGGGGCAACGCTAGGACGAATACAAAGGACGAGAAGACAGGACACAGCGCATGTCCTGTCTTCTTGTCCTTTGTATTCATTCTAGTGCTGCCCCCTTGTCCCTTCATTTTGATCTAAATTTTGAAATAACCATTATTAATTCATACTGATTATTCTAACTTTTTTTCAACAATCACACAAATTACATAAGTCCATTTCTGTTAGCCTATCCATTTCTTAAGCCAATCCTCCAAAGTGGGTGTTGTTCAGAGCACGATGCTCTCAACCATTATTCTGAGAAACACGATTACCGCATCAAGTTCAACAATGCCGGTGAAACTGACACTAAAATTAATCCCATGAAGAGACTTGGAATCATGGGAGCTTCTAAGCTCATATCTGCACAGCCTTCGAGGGCACCAGCAAAAAAGGGCAACACGATTGCATTGATCGTAATGGAAGAAAGTACAACAGAAAAGCACTTGTATCTCAACGGATTTCAGATACAAACATGACTTCCATTTTCTTTACTGGCCACTTGTACTATATACAATTCACCCAGTCTGTATTGTGCTCAGTTGTTTCTTGCGTGCTCCGTCATCTTTTTCTTATCGACATTGTTATGAAGTTGGTGCAGCTGCTGTGTAAGTCTCCCTGGTGTAGACACTCGCCCAGTCTGCTCAGGGAATCTTGCAGAAAATGCCTGTAAGGACTTCTTTTGGCAGCTTGTCTTTTCTCCATATGAGCCCTTGCCCAAGTTTGTACGCAGGAAGGTTAGCAGCCCCAACATCATAATTACACTGTACGCGTCATGAGGTCTCACTTACCCTGGCATGTAAGAAGCGCATTACTTCTGTCGGATACTGGCAGGCCAGGAGGGTTTGGACAAACAGTGTTCCACAGTTTTCATGTACTCAAGAGTGGAACTATTTGTCGAAAAGTACTTTTTAGGTTTGTACATTTAGGAGGTCAGGTCTTCAGGTTTCGTGCAAATGCGACTGTAAACGGTCCAAGAGGGGCAACTGCTGACGTCTGGCAAATGCAGACATTATGCACAGATGAGGAGACATTAAGCTCGGGTACCAGTCCCTGTGTATCCTTTCTGTAAACACTGAAGGAATGCAGTGTTCTGTTGTTCCTGTTTGCCAACTCATCCAAAAGAATCTTAATTTCTAATCTGCTCCATCTCTACTGTGAATTTACTGGAATCTACCCGATGGTTTAACCCTTTCCTTACCAAAGATGAGCTGAGCTCGTCCACACAATTTGTACCGTACCGCTCACACCAAAGACGAGCTAGGCTCGTCCACCCTGAAACAAGCATTTGAAGGCGCCGCAGTTAAGCTACCCTGATTCAATTAGCTGTCTTCTCTTTGGCTTCAACAGATGGCACAGTAAAAAATTTAAAAACATGCTCAAAACATGCATTTTAGTCAAGGAAGGGCTTGATTCTGGCAACTAGAATTAGAAAATGGCATCCTCCTCTGTGCGCAAGAGGTGCGTGCTTGCTTGCAACAGCTCCATTCAAAAAAAAAAAAAGTGCTTGTTTGCCGAAGTGTTGTGAAATGAAGAATTGCAGTTCTCCTGTGAATGCGGCAGTGACTACAAAAAGCAGCATAGTTTCTCTAAACTGCTAGATTCGGATGACGATCGTGCCTCAATACGTCGACAGAGGACGCCGTTAGATGTAACCAAACGCCTACCAGCACGTTAAAGGTTTGTTTTCAAGGACTCGCTAGTCCAATTGCGCTTTACATTTCAAATTTCAAAGAGACATTTTCTGCACTGAAGGCTGGAGATGTTAGGGTGCTTTCCGTGGTGCAGTGCGGTGAAGTCAATCATCTGCATATTTTATAACATACAAAAAATATGTCGCATGTATAATGCTAATAAAGTGTCCTTGAATAATTTTTTTAGTTGTTTCAAGACATTTAGAATCAACCGGCCAAATAAAAAATATGGGTATTTTTGTATCAATTTTGGCCAAAAAAAACTCTCCAGGGAAAGAGTTAAATGGGTGTGAAAGCTTTCAGAGCAGCGCACTTAATCAGGCAAAAACAATAATGTACTATCTGCATCAAATGAAAACCAAACAGCGGCAAGCCTTCACAATGGTACAGTGCGCGCCGTCCTGTCATTACCACTGACAGGCGCGTGCATCCGGTTTGGCCACACTGCGCATACGCGCACCCGTCCCTGGTGATAACTGGACGGCGCACACTATACCATTGCGAAGGCTTGCCGCTGTTCGGGTTTCATTTGATGCAGATAGTACATAACACACAAAAATGCTTGGCTGAAATGTTTGTTTGTTGGGCTGAAAGAAGTGAGGGCGTGATTTTGCAGCCACTGTGACAGTCACCCATTGGCGAGTTGTGGACTTTCACATCAACAATGTCAGTGGGCATGGAAGTATACAGTTCTGGTTACTTATATTATCATTGACATGACCATTGAAGTGCGTACTGCTGCTCTCAACGCTCATCCAGCCCTACAAGAAAGGTCTCAAATTGATGTTCACGACTTGAAGAGGCTCCTCAGTTTTTCCCTGGGCAATAACTACGTGTGTTTCGAAAAGCCCATGTTAAGTGCAAGTCCAAGGCACACCACGAATCTGACAATGCAGTGGCTGGAATATAATTCCATTGCTTCTTTCAGCCCAAAACCAATTATTTTTGTGTGCTATGAATATTATCTTTTTTTGTGTGTGTGATTAATCGCTCTGCTTTGGAAGCTTCCAAATGCATCTAATCTATCAAGTAGATTTCTTTCAGTTCATGGTGGAGATGGAGGCAGACTGGGAACTACCTTTTTTGAATGTATTGGTAAACAGGAATAATGGAGCACTCTCTTTCAATGTTTACAGAAAGAGTATGCATTGCCCAGTACCTGAACATAATGTTGTTCTTCCAAACACTTGTGAAAGGCCAGTAGTTGCCTCCCTATTGAACCGTTACAGACGTATTTGCATGAAACCTGAAGACCTCACTTCCTATTGTAGAAAAAACCAAAAGAACTTGTCGATGAACAGTTACACTCCTGCATTCATGAAAACTGTGGAGCACCATTTGTTTACGCCCTCCCAGCTTCCCGTTGCCTGACAGAAGTAAAACGCTCCAATTTCTTACGTGCCAGCATAAGCAAGACCTCATCATGTGTACTGTGCAAATATAATGTTGACACAATACTTCTTTGCAGATTAGCTGGTTCATACTAAATTCTGGTCTTGCTGCACAAGCAGAAAGAAGAAAAAAGGCCACTCTCTATCCTGTCTCTCTTTTTCCTTCCTTCTGCTTGAGCAGCAAGACTGGATTTCCGGATGACGTTGAGGCTGCTGACATTCCTGTGTAAAAACTGAGGCGTGCACTTGTAAGTGGACGACGTCATTGTCACCATTGCGCTTTTTGTCGAGGTTGCACTTGGATACTATTATTCGGCCTAAGACAGAACAAAAAGAAGACCATTCAGCCACTCACGCTGCCATGCATAAAGTCCCTCCAAGGGCGATGACCTTGATCTTTGCTGAAACAGCAGCATGAGGCACAGGCGATGCTTCAGTTGTGCAATATTTCGTTGTGCGATAGTACTTTTGCTGTTTCTCTGACAGAGAACACCGCCACCGCCACTTTTGGTTTTCCATTTACAGTCGTAAGCCAAGATCGACCTGCACAAGGTCGCAGAAGAGGTTTTTAGAATTTAAAACATGACATCCAAACTTCTGCAGAAGAAACAGCTCCCATTTTGAAGAGGCGAACTCAGGCATTCTTTTCTTAGCAGTTAAGCTCTGCATTTGCAACCTTCATTTTACTTATTTTTCTGAACTGCCACAATCCATCTAAAGCCAACCGTAATGTTCAAGGTGAATGTTTATACTGTATGTGTAGAGGTCGCCACAATTCAGCCTTTTTGATTAGGCCGCCACTGGAGTGTGGCGCCCCCTGTTACTGCCGTGCATCATATATATGTTCGTGCCCCAATAAAGTCTGGGTTACATTTTCGTCCGACGAGCAGCGTGTACGCGTCAGTCTCTGCGTGTCCGTGCCCCTGCGGCACTAACCACGCGACATGGTGTTAGAAGTGGGATGACATCGCGTGACAGTAAGTTCGGAGCGTAGGAATAACGCCCCCCAGCCCGAGGCCTTACCACGACGGCACGGCAGCACGATGGACCTCGAGAACGGCGAGCCGCCAAAACTGTACGGCGTCAACCTTCAGCCACCGGCACCGTTCGACTTCGCGAACCCGGCAACATGGTCGACATGGCTCAGCCGCTACGAAGACTTCACCGCGGTTTCGGGACTGACAAAAGCGTCGGAAGACGTGCAGGTACGCTCGCTACTGTACTGCATGGGCCCGGAGGCACGTCCGCTCCTCGAGACGCTCTCGCTCGACGCCGAGTCGCTCGCCTCGTACCAAGTTGTTGCCGCCCGCTTCACTGAGCACTTCGTGCACCCGGCCAACGAGCTCTACGAGTCGTCGCGGTTCCACAGGCGTGTTCAGCTACCAGGCGAAAGCGTCGACGCGTACTACGCGGAACTGTGCAGGATGGCGAAGCGCTGCAACTACCAGTCAGCTGCTGTCGAGGAAAGGCTCGTACGCGACCGGTTCGTCGTCGGCCTCCGTGACTCTCGCCTCTCGGATCAGCTGTGCCGAAACGCGAAGCTGACGCTCAAGGAGGCATGGACACAGGCCCGTCAGTCCGAAGACGCCGACAAAGAGAAGGAGTTGACCCAGAACCGCACCGAGCACGCACGCGAGCTCAACCTCGACGCCGCGAAAGCCAGCAAGTTCGCCTCTCGTCGCCGCTCCGGAGCTAAGCCTACTACGTCGCAGCCGCCAGCCGAGCGCTCTCGCGAGCCGTCCACGTGTGAATTCTGCGGCCCGCGCGCCTCACCGACGTTCGGACTGCCCGGCTCGACGCTCCGCCTGCTACTTCTGCAAAAAGAAAGGCCACTTCGCTGAAGTTTGCCGCTCGCGGAAGCACCAGCAGAACAAGCTCGGCTCCGTTCACCTGCATGCCGTCGGCACTCCTGCCGCTGCAAAGTTCGTCGACGTGACCGTTGACAACTACACAGCGCAGTTCAAAGTCGACTCCGGCGCCGAAGTATCTGCTGTACCCAGCGACTTCCCTACGCTGCCTGCCAAGCTCGACAAAGTCGACAGTCTGCTCACTGGCCCTGGAGGACAGCCACTTCGCGTGCTAGGCTCGTATCTGGCACGACTTCGGTGGCAAGGAAAAACAAGCTGCCAGCGCCTATACGTAATCCAGTCACTCACTGTGCCTCTTCTAGGACTGCCAGCGCTCCAAGCCCTGAAAGTTGTGAAATTTCTTGACGAACTCAAGACTCCCAAAGCAACGCTGCACGCCGAGCTCTTCAAAGGATTGGGCACTCTCAAGGACGAATACGTTATTCGGCTGAAACCCGATGCCGTGCCCTTCTCGCTAAGCGTCCCCATCCCGTGCCCTTCTCGCAGGATCCCCATCCCGCTGCTCGAGGTCGTCCGCCGCGAGCTGGACAAATTGGAAAGCGCGGGAGTGATCCGCAGGATCGACAAGCCAACTCCATGGTGCTCTGGCCTCGTTGTCGTCAGGAAAGACGATGGTTCCTACCGGCTATGCGTCGACTTGACTCAACTCAACAAAGTCGTCCTCCGCGAACGGCATATTTTGCCAACGGTTGAGCAAGTCCTTGGCCTCCTCGGTGACGCAACAGTTTTTTCAAGGCTGGATGGGACCGCAAGCTTCCATCAGGTGAAGCTTTCTGCCGATTCCCAAGAGCTGACGACATTCATCACCCCATATGGCCGATACTGCTTTTGCCGGCTCCCCTTTGGCATCACCTCCGCTCCCGAGTACTTCCAGAAACAGATGGCAAGAATCCTGGAGGGCCAAGAAGGTGTCGCCAACATGATAGATGACATTCTGGTTTTTGGACGCACCCGCCAGGAGCATGACGCCAGACTGAGCCAGGTGCTATCTCGTCTTGCAAAAGCAGGCATCACGTTGAACGAGGACAAGTGTCGCTTTGGGGTATCTGAAGTCTCCTTCCTCGGTGTTGTCGTCTCAGCTAAGGGTATCAGGCCGGATCCAAGCAAGGTTGAAGCGGTCAAAGCTATGGAAGCTCCCACAGACGTCGCCGGTGTTAGACGACTGCTTGGAATGGTGAATCATCTCGCCAGATTCCTGCCACACATCTCGGACGTCACAGCACCCATCAGAGCCTTGCTGAACAAGTCTGCGAGTTGGGTGTGGCAGCATGAGCAAGAGGCAGCATTCAAGAAGGTCAAAGAACTCTTGACGTCAGACAGGTGCATGGCCAAGTACCACCCGTCGTATGCCACGACAGTGTCCGCAGATGCAAGCTCTTTCGGACTCGGCGCAGTATTGCTGCAAACTCAACCCTCGGGAGAGCGTCGCCCAGTCGCATTCGCTTCGAGGTCAATGACGAGTACCGAACAGCGTTACAGCCAGACCGAAAAAGAAGCTTTGGCAACGACGTGGGCTATCCAAAGGTTCGACGAGTTTGTCCGTGGCATCACCTTCGACGTCGAGACCGACCACCTGCCTCTCGTCTCACTTCTGGGCAAGATGGAACTGGACATGTTGCCGCCTCGTATTCAGAGACTACGGCTCAAGACAATGCAGTACCAGTTTCGCATGCTGCACGTGCCAGGAAAACTGCTAGCAACAGCAGATGCCTTATCACGTATCACCCACAAGGCATCCACTCCTGTAGACACGGTGGAACTCTTCGCAGCACAAGTAGTCGGCTGCATGTCAGAAGTCTTGCCACTCCGCCCTGAAGATGTACGACAGGCACAAGAATCCGATGCAGAGTGCAAGGCCCTCATCTTCTTCTGCCAGCAAGGTTGGCCACGAAAGACCAAGCTACCTCTGCATGTGTCGAAGTATGCCTCCGTGGCGGACGAGCTCTCTGTCTGCGACGGTATCCTGCTGAAAGGCCCCCGGATTGTCATCCCATCGTCTCTTCGGCCAGCGGTCTTGACGCTGTTGCACGAAGGCCATCAGGGCATCAACAGAACCAAAGCCCTAGCTCGGGAGTCAGTTTGGTGGCCGGGTATCTCAGCAGACATCGCCTCTCTCGTCGCCAACTGCGAACAGTGCGCTTTCACCCGGGTGAACCTTGCAGAACCCCTAGTCTCCACAGCTCTACCTGGACGTCCCTGGGAATTTCTCGGAATGGACTTGTTCCATCTCAATGGCCAGACGTTCCTCCTGGTGGTGGACTACTACTCGAGGTTCCCCGAGGTGGTGACCCTGAGAAGCACTACAGCTCGGGCAGTCATCGATGCTCTCAAAAGCATCTTCGCATCTTCAACCATACGACCAGTAGCCCACACTATGCCCGGTCAAACGGAGAGGCAGAGAGGATGGTACGGACAGTCAAGGACCTGTTCCGCAAGTCCAAAGACCCTCACCTCGCTCTGCTCAGTTATCGGGACACTCCGGGAGTCGATGGCTTCAGTCCAGCCCAGCTGTTGATGGGACGTCAGCTGAAAACCAGAGTCCCGAAGCAAAACTCCCAGCTGCATCCCAACTGGCCACCTAGGAAAGATGTCGTCGCCAAGGATGTAGCCTACAAGCGTAAGCAGACAGACGACTACAATAGGCATCACGGAGCTCGAGACCTGTCACCTCTCGAAACGGGTCAGCGTGTGTGGGTGCGCCCTGATCAAGTGCAAGCTACGGTCCTCAGTCCGGGGCAAAGGCCAAGAAGCTACGTGGTTGAAACAGACCGAGGTGGTGTTCTACAGCGCAACCGCCTTCACCTAGTGCCTTTCGTGCCTTCCGCCTCCGGTGAGGAATCGCTGCCAACAGCTGCACAGCAACCATCGCCACCGCAGCAAGTTCTTCAGGAACCTCAGCCTGCCAACAGCGTGGAACCTGCGGTCCCCCCAAGGGCAGCCTTTGCAACATTCCCCAGCAGCCAGGGACCGTAGTGGTGGTGTTACACGAACACGTTACGGCCGGCGCGTTGTTCCGCCGCGCCGTTTGAACTTGTGACATTGTGATGTGTTTGACGTCCTCCATCCTCCCATCAGACTTTCTCAAGGGGGGAGATGTAGAGGTCGCCACAATTCAGCCTTTTGATTAGGCCGCCACTGGAGTGTGGCGCCCCCTGTTACTGCCGTGCATCATATATATGTTCGTGCCCCAATAAAGTCTGGGTTACATTTTCGTCCGAGGAGCAGCGTGTACGCGTCAGTCTCTGCGTGTCCGTGCCCCTGCGGCACTAACCACGCGACAGTATGTAAAGAGAGCACTAAGCTAGGTCACGGCAGCACAACCACAACTCCAGTTAACGGGATATTCTGGGCAGCATTCTTTTTTAAATGGCACATTTGGACACATGATGGTGCAACTACATGAAAGAGATGCAAAAATTACCTCAGGTGATTCCACGAGAGATCGAACATGCCTGTCCAATCGATATTTTTGTTTTGCCTGGGTTTTTATATGTTATGTGGCCACATTCAAAGGCACGGAACCGAAAATATTATTTCCAAAAAACGCTCCCAGCGTGCCAAAAACTATTTGGAGGGGGCCGTGTGGCCATCCTGTTTTAGCTCATCGCATATTTTTGGATTTCACGGGCAAATTTAACGCGCAGTATAAACGTTGTGTTAAAATTTTTTCTGTTGGTTTTATTATGCATTACCATACCTGCCAAGTTTGGAGGACGGAATCCGGGAGATCTACTCAACGGGGGGGGGGGGGGGGGTACTGCGATAGCAATTATATGAACACTGTCAGCGGGATTTTGCGGTCGCCGATGAACATCGCTTCCGCATCATCTGTTTTCACGTGCGAGTAAAAGCGCGCTAGCGCTAGGGACAAATGAAGTTGTAGCAGAGATGAAACGACCCGGCCGTCACCGTCGTGTGAAGGGCACATGCGATACATCGCTCCGCGTGCGAGGCCTGTCGTCGCTTGCTTACCAGTATTTCGTCGGGCAAGGGACATAAGGGGCACGTTGAGACGGGACTCGACAGACATCGGGTAACGGCTACCCTTTTAAGTGCTGGAGCGGCGAAAAGTGCACAGCTACTTCATGAGCAATGAAACTGAAGTGAACATTTGTGTGTACACAAACGCATATCAATACGAAATTATTAACGGCTTGATATAACCTATAGCACCTTTAGGATCAATTTTTAAATTTGCGTGTAGCGTCCCACCTCGCTCACCGTCGACGCAAGGGGGCGCGCAATGGACTGGACGCGCGGGGCAACACTGGATTTCCGGGAGATTTTCCTATGACCCGTACAACCAGGAGAAAACGTTCAAAATCCGGGAGTCTCCGCAGGTAATCGGGAGCTTGGCAGATATGTCATTGCCAACATCGGCATAGAACACTAATACTGCTGCTGCGTCGGCAGTGCCTCGGCTACTGTCCACGAAAGAAAGCGGGCAGATGGCAGAGATTGCATGCATACATTAAACCTTTCTGAAGGCACTGTATTCGTGACCGATGGGTGTTCAGTTCTTGTACTCCAAACATCACGTAACACCACCGTCGAACTCAGAAGTTAGGTGCATATACAGCAGCGTTTTCAAGAGCACACACTAGCCATAGGGAGCGCGCACCGAACGTCTTGCCTGGGCCCGGTGGGCGAGGTGGCTCTCGCTGGTGGCCGACGAGGATGGCCGTGGCGGAGGTGCAGCGGATGCCTGTAGGTGGCTCTTGAGGTCGCCCAGCAGGCCCCGGGGCCAGGTCATGGTGGCAGCGGGGTCGCACCGGCTCAGCTCGCCCGCACCGGCCAGCAAGTGGCTCGAGCTGGCCGTTGACGCTGGACCCTGCGGGGTCTTGCTGTACCTGCGCCAGGGATGCAATCTCTTCTACGCTACCGATAGCATGCTGATCCAGCTGGCCACCCTGAATGCTGACAACTAAGAGTACGAGAAAACGTAGCTGAGATTTTACATGTGCAGCTCATAGTTCTCACAGTAAATCTTCCATGTTTGCGCAACAATATTGTTGCAATGTTGTCATCAAGCCTGTGAAACAGCGAGTTGCCTTATTGAATGAAACTTACAGGTCACTTAAGCTTGCTTAGATTCCAGAACGCACAACCGCTTTTACGCCGTGCATGCATTCTGATGCAATGAGGCTGTTTCACTCAGTAGTACTCAATGAGAGAGCTCAGCAATTTTCCGATACCATAGGTGCGCCTTTCATCAATTGAGCAACACACTGTCAAGAATCAATACAATGTGGTACTCGTGATCATAATGTGGACGATAAAAGTTTGATGCACCTGCATGCATTGAGGCTGGCAGTTGAACAATTGTTTATCGCATTGTGTCAAAAGCTGAGTGAAATGGGTCTTCCATTGCCCTCTTGAGAAAGTTATAAACAAGCCACTGGGACAACACAGTTAGCCGAAGTAATGGCCCTCACATGATGGGAAGCCAAACAATGTCGCTTAACATGTGTTATCTCACAGCTGTGATTTGTACAAACGCACGGATGTTGCAATTTCACAGACTCTCGTTACCTCTGTTTCATATAGCAGCACTGTCATCCATAATGACCAGGAATGAGCAATGCAAGTACTATAGCTATCGTACAAATGTGTGATGCCTTTTTCCGGCATGCACAACATTACAAATGGTGTACACTTAGCTCAGAGAGGGTAATAAAACATTGTAATTATATACTGATGCGATTCCGACCTTACAAGATAATGTAATTTGGACTAAATATAAGCCATACAATGAACACCAGATAGATGAAATATAGAAGGAGTGCAGTATTGTACTATTTCAAGACTGCATAAATTGGTATGATGACATCCTGGCTAGACATGGTTAGTACCGTACAGGACACAGCAAACTGTATAATGCATATCAACGAGAGTCTGATGAAGGGCAGGGATATTTAATAGAGTGGTCAACTTCGCACATTCCCACTTCTCTTTGTTAAGAAATATTCTTTACTACAAATATTCACAAGTGTTTTGCAAGGTACTAGCCAAGTTGTTCAATGAAGTGAACAAAAATATTGCCTAATTATAAGTACTGCTGGTGACTGGTTCCCTCTAAGGAGATGCCATATCGGCAGCATTTTTCTTTTTTCGAGAATACTACGTGTTCTAGTTATAATGGAAAACCTGAACATTTGTGAGATGCAGCTGGGCGCATACCTCAAGTAATAATAATGAAAAAAGAAAGAACCAGGCAAGTTACACTTAATGCAAGACGCCAGTCAGAACAAGGACAACTTGCAAATGTGCCAACACAGAACAGCCACAAAGAAATGTGAGATTGTACAAATCCATCGAACAAAAACAAGTGAACCATGCACGCCATGTTCAGCGCAAAACAGGAACACGAAAACACAAGGAAGTGCACGACACAAGCGCTGTCTAACAACTGTCAGTTGTTAGTCAGCGCTTGTGTCGTGCACTTCCTTGTGTTTTCGTGTTCCTGTTTTGCGCTGAACATGGCGAGTACGTTCCAACTAGCCCAATTTGCCACCTTACTTCAGTGAACCATGCACCAAGTCAAACAAATCTCTCGCACAGGTTTCTGCTACACCTTTCACAACCGAGCAGCATGCAAGGTGGAGGTAAGAGTGAGCAGGTTCTGTATCGAGTGTCCAAGTGAAAATAAAATAAGCCAGTAAATAAGTTTGAGGAGTGCAGGATAATGTGTAAACACTTTGAGCAAGTACCTTTCGGCCGCCAGGTTGTCCCGTCTGTACGAGTCCCTCCGTCTGCGACAAAACAGGGCAGCTATTTCACTCGACATACGTGAAATTCGAGAAGAAGCTTGAGTGCCTCAATGCTGCGTACAGATGGAACATTTCTAGAACAAGTCTAGCTGGCGTGACATGCAGCTTCCCAGAATCCAACACTCGTTTAAACGATGATGGTGAAACTTGCATAGCATTCATTCTGCACTAAGGAGTTACGAAGCAGAAACTGGACCCCAATAACATCCTGCTCGAATACCATGGCAAGAAAATAAAACATTCATGACAGAAGTTGAAGTGAGAGCCGTCGATTGCAGAAGGCCCCTTGTCAATTGCACCGCAGTGCCCACAACAAAATTGTGCATTCACGAGTGTGACATCGGTACGTACATCAACACTGAATAAACAAATTATATGCTCTGCTGGGCTGACTGATATTGCCATTACAACAAGCTTACTCTCCAATGAGTCAGTGTGCGTCCACGCGGTCAGTCTTAAACACTGATTCAAGACTGCAACTACGGTGATTTCTTGAAAGGCCACTCTCCAAGATAAATTGGTTGCTAGTCAACGGAATGCACTGTTTGCTGAACGAGAGCTGACATTCAAGGCGCTTGCAAAATCGCCCTGGACAGGGATAGCCATAGGCATCGGTGCACATAGTCGTGGGCCGACCGCATCAAGACCACAGACAAGCTAAGCCCAAAGAAAGCAGAGGTCAGCAAGTGCAAAAAAATGTGAAAGAGGGAACACTCGTCTGGATTCCATTTGTTGGAAGTGTTTGGAAGTAGGTCATTTGAAAAGCATGTGCCCAAGTGCTAGAGCGAGAGCACGCATGTGCTTGATGTTCTGATTAAGAACATTTGGTTAATGCAACCCATGAAGCGAGTTGAAAGGCACACAGTGAACACTGCGGCAATGGCTGTTACTCCACGGCATCTCAGTTCTCAAGAGTGAAACGTAAACTGTGCAACACCTACACTGGGTGGCACATACAGCTACACTCTAAGACAAAATCGAGTATTTTGGGAGTGTTTCTGCCACACAACAACAATCGTCACCCACCTCGCGTACTTTCCTCGCGTTATCACCGCGGTCGCGGCACTTCCCGGTCACGAACGGCACGCGCGTTATCAGCGTGACATAGCATTCTTGACAGGAAAGTGACGAGAGCTGGGGTTTCAAGAAAGGAAACGCGAGCAAGCCAAATGACGATTATTGTTGTGTGGCAGAAATTACTCCCCAAATACCCGATTTTGTCTTAGAGTGTACTACAAGGGCAGGGTTGTACGTGCGACACCTGCGATTGTTGCAAAGGACAACGACAGAAAGTCAGTTGGCTGGAACTTGGCCAGATTGCAATCGAAGACCGGGTTACAGCTCTAAAACAAAAGGACCCCCCGTTCTTGAAGGAGTTGGGAGCAGTACAAAAATTTCAAGCAGAGAATGTCATGAGAACGCGTACAACTCCTGTGTTTTGTTACGCTGGGCTGTTTGCACTGCAGGAAAATGTTGGGCAGCAACGGCTTGAACATGTGGAAAGAGGCATGCTGCGCCTTGTAATGTGCAGCAACTGAGCCACGCTGTTGGTCGTGGTCGTAAAGGAAGCGTCTGCTTATGTGGGCACTTCCCAGACTGGACTAGCACACTGCCCCAGCAAGCGAAGGGTGTTTATGCAGTCTTTGGCATACCAGCAGCATCCACTTACTTTGGCAGTTGTGACCACTGCTGACAGTAAATACCAGTCTGGGGTTGCACCCACTATTCTTTTCAGGCAATGATGGATGAGGCGGATAAATGCCGGTTCATTCAGAAATATCGGGATCACACAGCGACTGTGCAAGGCATTTAGCCCACAGCCGCAAGGAAGAGGGCAAGCCCACTACAGTTCCAGAGCGTATTCGGGAATATAGAATTTTCATTCAAAGTTTCTCAAGAACGCTTTGACTGTTGCGGAGTCACCCTGTCAGTTGTTGAAAAATATAAAAATGGGCAAGAGAATGCAATGACATGTTTAAAGCTATGAAACATTTGCTGACATTCTATGACATCAAGAAACTGGTGCTTTGTGATGTGTTGCATATGGCTCAGGAGCCGTTGTGTCATGTACTGCAACGGAACCAGAAAAGGTACGCACAGTGTGAGGCCCTAGTCTATGCCTAAAGAAATTTCACTGGTACCTGCATGGCCAACAATTCACCATGTACACAGATCACGAGCCACTACTCGGTGTACTAGGGCAGCACATCCCAACTGCATGCAACGCTGGCTGCTCATAGGTACCGGCTGAAATTTAGTAAAGAGAAAAATCTAGAAGAGGCAAAAACCACAACCACGCGACAGTGTTCTCTTGAGCATCGACACTAATAAAAGTGCCGGACCAGATGGAATACCAAATATGTTCTTGAAGCATTATGCGGAATGGAACGCTCATTATTTAGCGATAATTTTTCATAAATCATTAGACACACGTACAGTGCCGACAATTTGGAAAATCGCCAATGTGATTCCTGTGTTTAAATCGGGTAATAAACAGCAAATTTCCAACTACAGGCCTATAGCCTTAACGTGTACTTGTTGCAAGCTCTTAGAGCACATAATTCATAAGCATATTCATCGGTAGCTCTCTGAATATGATCATACTAGTATCGCAGAACCAGCATGGTTTCCGCCCTGGCCTTTCCACAACTACCCAACTCATTGAATTCACCCACGACATCGCTTCAGCCCTGAATAATCGAGGTCAAGTTGATGCCATATTTATAGATTTGATATGGTGTGTCACAGAAAACTTGTTTTTACACTCAGCAAAATTATTAGTGACGAGAAAATACTAGGTTCGATTAGCTGATTGGTTACGTTTAGGGACACAATTTGTCACTTTCAATCACGCACAGTCACCGTCGGCTGCAGTTACTTCCGGTGTACCGCAGGGCCGGTTCTTGGGCCCCTGCTATTCATTATTTACATTAATGATGTGGCACAGGTCATTAAGGACACACCGGTGAAAACTGGTTTTACGCTGACGAGTGCGTGCTTTCTACCTGTGTAACTAACATACGTGATCAAGAGGGTCTCAACAATGTATTTTCATCTTTTTGTGCATGGAGAAACGAGTGGCAAATGAGTAGTAATTACCAAAAGACTGTACAAATGACTTTTACTAACAAAAAGCAGCCGCTAGTTTTCCGCTACATTACCATGGGCACTACCTTAAGAGTGTGAAACCTTCAAATATCTTGGAATTACCTTCACTGAAAATCTAAAGTGCCACCTGCACATTGAAACCATTTGTGCTAGGGCACTTAGGAAACTGGGATACCTGAAACAAACCCTCAAGCACACTACGAGGGACTGCAAATTAACTGCTTACAAATCCCTCGTCAGGCCGTTACTAAAGTACGCCTCAGTGGTATGGTCGCCTTACACTGCAGTTGACATAAATAAGCTTGAGGCCGTACAAAAGAAAGTAATATGGTTCATTTTTCGCAGATATGACCGCGATTCTTGTCCTTCTGCTCACGCATGCGCTTTGTCGTCAGAACCTTTGGCTAATCGACGCACGCTTGAGCGTATTGCACTGCATCATCAGATTGTACACGGCCACATTCGCATCCAAGCGCCATCTTTCAGTCATTCCACTAGGCACGCCCCGCGCCGATCCCAACCACTTGATATTATTCCTTTTCAGACATTTGTAAATTGCTTTAAGTACTCTTTTTTTCCAAGCGTTGTCGATATTTGGAACAGCTTAGATGGCTCCTTGCAGGAAAGGCCAAACGAACAGTTTGTGGAAGAATTGCCGAACCACATTTGTGGTGCTTTTTATCATGCATTGTAACTCATGTCCCCTCTTCTGCTTTGTATGATTCAATGTTTTGTATGCTTGGAGTTCGTTTTACTAGCTCATGTACCACCTCCTGCTATGTCTCGTTCTATCGAGATATCAGTACTTGTAAATAAATAAATAAATAAATAAATAAATAAATAAATAAATAAAAGATGATTCATCAGGGTCATTCTTTCAGTGTTTCCCGCTGACCACGGAGGAGATTGCAGGTTGTCAAAGCAAACCTAAGCCGTATGACCCAATTCACCCTAAACCGGTGACCTAGACAGCATGCAGACAAACTGAAACTGTACTATGACTGGAGCAGGGTGCATGATGTGGGGCGTCATTATTCCAGAACAGCTGCCAGCCACATGAAAATGCTGATGAAAAGTTTTCTACGGTGGTCAGGAATTGATTTGGTACAGAGGTGCGAAATTTGCCAAGCAGTGCAGCCTGCTTCCCGGCTGCAATGCAGTGCTGGTCACACGTTGCATGTGGATTTGCTCGAAACGGATCCCAAAATATTGGTCCATCTCATCAATGTCAGCACTAGAGAACGGGTAAGCAGCCATTGGTGCCAGAAAGTATGGATAGCTTCTTCGTGGCTTACCAGAACACACCAAGCAGAGTGGACAGGCACTGGACTTTTTTGGAAACACAAGCCAAGTCTTCTCAAGCTGGGTTTTACATGCAGCACAAACAAGAGAAATTCAAAGCACAATGTTTAGGGGTCGGGAGCGCATATGTTTGTTCTAGGGGACCATGTTTTGGTGAAAACTGTACGCGAGAACAAAGTGTGGTGTGGATGTCAGTGCCACGACAAGCATGGTCAGTGTGCGATCAACTGGACTTGACGCATGCCAATCATCTGCACCCTGGACATGGCGCAGTGGGTGCCAGCACTCCGACAACCAACCGGGATGCAGAAAGATGAAACCAGGGTGCTGCGTTGAGGTGCTCGTTTCAACTGGGAACCTCACTTGTTATGTGTTGTCAATTCTTACTTAAGGTGTCATCTATATTATGTTGTTGAATTGAGCAGGTTGTGATAGCACAGCATGTTGCACCGATGATATCTGGCTGACAACCTGCACGTGATCCATGTCACGTCCCATATTCGTATATCCACGTACGACAGCACTGTACTATAAGGACATTCTAGCTCCCTGCTGGGCTGACTGATAAAGTTAATTACAACAAGCTTACTCTCATAGCTAATGAAAGTTTTGATGGGTCACATTAAAGTAGATATCGTTTTGTGCCTGAAATTAAACCTGCAAAGTGGTGTTAATGAACAACACGTGCCACCCCGGTTGCCTAAATAGGGCCGATCAAACTGAAACAAAAACGGGTCTGCTTTGACATATAGCACCACGAAACGCAAACCGTTATTAATGGGCACCTCACTGACAGTACACACCCGTTAGGGGCATCTGGCAATAGGAATGGGGCTTAAAATATTCAATTTTCAATTTATTATTATTTTTTGCAATCCTTAGACCATCTTTTATGTCATGGTGAAATATTAGAACAAATAAGCAGAACAAGTTGAGAAAAAAGCACTTGTGCTGTGGGAAACTGAGAAAAAAAGGGGCTTTAGCAAGTGCAAATCATGCAGCTTTCCCTGCGAGGCATATCGGCATCAACGTAACGACAGAGCCCCCAGGTAGCCACAATGCGGCGCGTGTCCAATGAAAAAGCAGCTCAGCTTTAATTTTTTGTGCAGTTGCTGTCAGTCATCCATGCTGTGCCATTTCACAACAAAGATATAACCATTCTGTCTTTTGCACTTAGAACCTGGAACATTGGTGTGAGCCGTAAAGCTGTCCACATTTGTCTGCACATCATAGAGATTTTTATAATCGGTTTTTTGTAAAAGTTGTTAGTAAGACATTATGTACAAGGCACTTCAAATTTTTTATGCGTGCTTAATTGAATATTAAAAAACAAAGCAATAGCTTTACAGCGCGGAATAAGCCCCTGCGAATGTTCTTACGCAAAAATCTTGACGAACTTATGTCTAATTCATCAATTAAGTTTGGGATGACAGTGAGAGTCTATCAGGTGTTGTAACTCAAAAACTACAGCAGATAGTTTAAAACCGATTTCAGTTACGATATCAGCATACAAAATTACATGTGCATGCCAAGAAGGAAAGATTACTTTTAAGGGCTCGTTTTTTCTTTGTTAGACACAATATTAATGAGAACTAACAGACAGCAATGCCAAGGAATGTATAGGGGGTGTTTATTTGTAAGCAATTAGAATATAAATGTGAAGAAAGTAAAGTGGACGAAAAGATAACTTGCCGCCGGCAGGGACCGAACCTGCAACCTCGAATAACGCGTCCGATGCTCTACCACTGAGCTACGGCGGCGGTCATCTCCCCGTCCACTTTATAGGGTATATATGTGCATTGAAACTTAGGAGCGTCAGTCAGCGCCAGCCGCAGCCATGGCGGCGAGTGTGGAACACTTTTTTTCTGCCTTTTGGCGTCACGTAGCACGTGTTGTCACGTGCTACGTGCTGTCAGCGCCAGTCGCCGCATGGCTGCGACTGGCGCTGACTGACACTCCGAAGTTTCAATCCACATATATACCCTATAAAGTGGACGGGGAGATGACCGCCGCCGTAGCTCAGTGGTAGAGCATCGGACGCGTTATTCGAAGGTCGGAGGTTCGGTCCCTGCCGGCGGCAAGTTATCCTTTCGTCACTTTACTTTCTTCACATTTATATTCTAATTACTACAAATAAGACCCCCTATACTTCCTTGGCATTGCTGTCTGTTAGTTCTCATTAATAAATGTGCATGCCAAGTGTCATCCACCTTATCCCCCAAAAATAACAAAAATAGTTTCATTGCCACGTTACTTATGTCATACAAAATGGGGAACATTTGCTTTTTTTCCATAAATTCAATCTAAAGAAACAAAATCAGCTTAAGATGAACAGGTATTCTTCCATTAAAATGAACTTTCAAATGCTGGTGATTCTGTGCAGCGAACACTGCAGTCTCGACGGGGTATGAGGCTACTGACGAAAAAAAAAAGGTGAATCGCGCCGCAGAGGGACCTAGCGAAGACGAAAGCCAGCACTGCGGTTGTGAGAGGAAGCACAAAGAAGCCCTTCTCCCAATGCTCTACTATTCCCCGGCCAGAGCAGAAAGGAGCTTGCCCCCCCCCCCTCCCCTGTGGCTTGAGGGTCATCATATTGGCCGCAGACCGAGGCAAAAATAAGAGAAGGAGGGACAAAAAACTGCTGGTACGTTTATGTGCATTAACGTCAAGTACGAAACCGAAACCCCGTTTGCGGCCACTCCCGTCACAAGGGTCGGATGCATCGTCATCACCATCACACAATAGCGACCAAACACATTTTGTTGATGTGCAGAGCAGAAAAGCAGCACATCAACAGGTCCTGATGGCATAAAGAAATGTGGTTCCAACCATCTGAGCAATCACTAAGGGATGGCGGAGGAAATAAGCTGGCATCCACCACTGGCCTCATCCCACATTACAGCTCGGGGTAATCCATAACCCAGTCCATTCTCAGTGATGCAGTGCACTGAGAGAGCAGACAAACAACACACGCCTTCTTCATTTCTGGATATGCCTACGAGAGCAAGATCCAAGGGGGACACACTGGATGGGGAAGATATCTATAAAATGGAAAAAGCAGGTCTCTCAGCCTATAGAGACACAACCGGGGGCTTTGCTATTTATGCTGTACCTACAAACAGTAGGGGCAAAACTAGAGAGCAGTGGACTTGGCTTCAAACCTTTCTTTTGTCAAGCAAGGACAATGTACTGAACAGCTATTACCAGCACTGATGTGCGCAGATGATATATAGTATTAATGGCAGCAAAAAGGAAGGTATTAATGGACATTTGCTTGTAAAGAGGGAGATGGGTTAGGTTATAAAGTTTAGTCACGAAAAATCATCAGTCATGGTTTTTAATGATAATAAAGACGGTCACGCTGAAGGTAGCGGATAAATCTTGGCGTGTGGCTCACAACGGGGCCTCAATGCCTAAGGGAACACACGATGACTAAAGGCAACAGACATGCAGCTGCAATGAGACACAGGTGGCGAGAGGAAAGGGGATGAGGTTCAAGCAATGTTGGACATTCAGCAGCGGGTGGGCTTGCTTTGGGAGCACACGTAAATGCACCACATGTACATGGGATGGAGGGTAGGGGTCTGAGGGTAGGGAAGCAATTGAGAGGAAGGAGCAGTGGGCTAGGAAAGTTTTCAGCTGCTTCTACAGAGGAAGCGAACCAGAAGATTGTCAGGCAACAACAGCAGGAGACCAAGCGAAAAAGAATTGTCGGAGGAGTGGAGAGGGCTTGTGGAAAACAGGATGCTTAAAGGACCCCTGACAGCGAAATTTTTGTTGACTTTTTTGCTGTAATTTGTAGCTTTGTGTGTGGTAATCTCTAAATTAAATCGTACATGCTCTAGCGTATCGTACAACTAATTCTAGCGTAGTTAATTTTGACCATTTTAGCATCACTTCAAAACGCCCGCGTAAAAACCACAAGAAACCGGCGCCCCATGCGGGGAGCGTCAAAGACCACGTGCACTCAAGCTGTGGTGACGTTGACAGCGCGGTTTTCAAATCGGGGCCCCGCGCGCGGTAGAGAATGAAAGTATGTGGGTGCCTCGGTATGGGTTAGCGTGTCCCCTTACGAAAACTACCTCGAGAGCAGCCCGACAACAGAGCCAGAGGGGTGCGGATCAATAGGCCTCGCCGGGTGCCAGTCGTTGTATTGTGCACGTGCGCCTCGCAAACCTTCTGTGACGTCCACAATACTTGCTTTACTCGTGGAACGTCACACGGGGCCTCTATCTACGTCGTACCAGGATGTCGCAAGGTGCAGCCAACTCAAGTGAGCACTCACGCTTACTTTAAAACCAAATTAAGATATCTTAAAGGCAACGTTCGTCACTAATAATCGGTCAGATGTGCCCCCGTATACAGGAAAGTCAAACAACACAAAGATCTCGAGGTTTCAATTTGGTGTCAGGGGTCCTTTAAAAAGGCAGCATACAGAAGCAGGAAATCGCCAAGAAAAGAACTCCCGGGGCAGCTCTCTGTTGCTTAAAGCCAAGGCTGCTGTGGGCTAAGACGTACCGAGCCAAGTACATACAAAGGGATGGACACACTATGTGGAGGGGACGAGGAAACGGCCTCAGCACCCGATACTTTTCAGTAAGGGGCTTCACCCTGCAGTCCAAGACAATGGGGCTGACTTCTTAAAAACGTTCGGAGTTTGTGGCCAGTGAAGGCAACAAGACTTTAAGCAGGTAGAAGTAACCAAGAGGAAGTTGCTGATTGGTGGCTAAAATCAAGGCAGGAGGTAAAATGTAGTCTTTCACTACATAGAGTTAGTGAGCACTTCATGGTGTGTTACAGCTAGGTGGCGTGAGCCAGTGCCCAGTCAAAAGGGTACAGTCCCGTCCATCCACAGCAAGTCGTGTCTGTTCGCAGTTTAGCGCAAGTTGTCATGTGCCGTTTTCGTTACAAAAGTGCACGACAAAGGAAAGTTATTTCCCTTGCTGAATATAGCTACATCGTGTATTCTTTGTGTGCCCGTGGCCTGTAACCGTGAGTAGCGTGAAGTGAGATCTTCAGCTGGATGTCGATCAGGAAGAGTTACAATGTGCCAAAACGGGAAAATATCTGGACCTCGATGTAATGCTTGCAGGCTTTGTTAAGCAACTCAGATTATACTGGCTTTGTCAAGGTAACGTCAAGCGATCGAGGCGTATCCAGAAGTGATCTCAGAGCCAGCAAAACAGGATTACCGAAGGAAATGAGCTGAAGGCAGACTACACTTGCCTCTGCCTTCTATTTTTAATTGTCAACACAGGGGCATGTCATAGTTATATCGTTAAAATCTGGTAACAATACAGTCATGCGCATTTTTATTTTGAACCTGCGAAATCGGGTCACGTTAAATACATGTGAATATTTTATGTGAAGGCCTGTTTTTTACCAAGTACAGCCGTGGAAATGCCTTTGCTGTCATTTCCCTCTCGTTACTTCATTTAGTGTTTTCAAGAAACATATGAACCTGGCATGTCCGTTTTGGAGGCGGCCGTCTCATAAGATGAAGCAATGGTCCCTTCGAGTTCGTCCTTAATGAGAATTTTCTATCGTGAAGAAAAATTTCAACAGCGCGGAAAAAACACGAACGGGCAAAAGGGAGGCGGCACTGATTTTTAATTCAGAAAAGACAGATGTAGTGGAAAAATTGCGAAACTGCGCAAAAGAACATGAGACAAGCATCACACATACCGTGACAAAGTTAGAGAGTTGAAAACACTATATTACAAGAGCATCTGCATAGAAAGATAATCTACTTCCTTCCTGTGAAAATCTATGGACGGCATGCTGATGCATGCTTCCCCCATACGAGCAATCTGGGCTGCTTCTACAGTCTCCCTGGTAGGCATGCCACTCAGCACATTCCCGCGGGTTTCACGCAAGAGAACGCTGAGGTATGTTGAAGTTTGGCCGACATATTTCTTGCCGCATGAGACCAGGATGGCATACACCATGTTGTCGACACAGGGTACAAACAAGTCCCTGTGCTTGATCTGGCAGCCGTCTTTGCTTGTGCTAGTGGAAGTCGTTAGCTTGCATAGTTTTTCCAGTTTTTGGGACGCAGGAGAGACAACTTTCACGTCTGCGCTCTGCCCTATCTTCTTAAGGTCCGGTGTAAGTAAGGGACCATAGAGTTTCCTAAAGGTAACTAGAGGGTACTCTGGCGCTGCGATCGTTCAGCCACCATAGGAATGATGGGTGGTACACGGATTTGAACGCACTTGTGGCTTCGTTTATTGCTGTGTTTTTGGCTCTCTTTCGGATAAAGAATGGATCTTTGTGAACTTCGTGACCAGATATGAATTGGTGAGCCTACAAAGGTTAAAGTAGTGAAGTGGAACTGCTGACTTTTGGTGAACTTCGTTTTGCGACAAAGCGGATGCAGGCGATGCGGAGCCAAAGGAAGCCGAAAGAATGAAGTTTAGACAAATACGTGTACTACCCATCATTCCCATGCTGGCTGAAGCGCCATGTGTTGCAGCTCCCATAGACACTAGCGCCAGAGTTCCCTCTAGTAAGTATTGTAGGAAACGCTATGTAAGGGACCACTTCCACCTTAGCTTTCTTCTCGCTCTTATCATCACGATGAGAGCGCTTGGTCTCCTTGAGAAGCTGACCAGCAACAGAAGCAAGGACCTGTTGTGAATAACCAGCCTTCTCGAGGCGGTCCACCTGACCTTACACCTGTGAAAGCATGACACCCTGAGAGCGTTCAAGAGGCGGAGTTTAGCGATGCCACGCTTCAACACTTTGGAGTGGGCTCAAGGACAGCAGCGGTTTTTTGGCTCGGGGCTCATATTCCCAGCACACATGATCCACTGTGAAATAAAGCCAGACGTCAAGAAATCTAAGGCTGTCAGCCTCCAGAACCTCGTGAGTGAGTTCCGACGGTTTGAGGGACGACCGGAACACATCAACGGTGAATGATACGGCTGAGTGAAAGGGTTGGACGGAAGAATCAAGACCAATTGGGAAACCATCTATGTACTGGAACACCCTGAGCACATTTGTTCCTTCCCAGAGGCGTGTCAACCTACGGTCAATAGCTGCCACAAGTAAGTCAGCACTAGTCCGTGTCACCTCCCTTTTGTCCGTTCCTGTCTTTTCCGCGCTGTTGAAAATTTTCTTGACCAAGTCGCCCAAACGCTCACGTTAATCAAGAATTTTCCTTAACAATAACTGACGATGTCCTTGCAATCAAGAAACCACCTGCTGGCTGAGAGAGCAAGTGACCTTCTGCTGTCATGGGATTGCAAATTGCTGGTGACATTTTGCTCGCATGTTCGTGGAAGCCTTGGCTGCAGATTGGCAATGTTTTCCTGACTCGAAGAGGCCAGAGAAACACTTGTGCGTTGCTTCTATAAACATTCATTCAGCTCTTCATTGCTTAGCTTAAGATGAGTACACTTCCTAGGTTATCTGAAGTTTATACTGTGGAGGAAGTGTTTCACACTGAAAAGGGCAAACAGTGCAGTGCGTGGTTTGTGTATTGCCTCACATAGTAAAACTATGACGAAACATTCTGCACACATCAATGCTGATGGCTAAACTAAAAGGAGTGCATGACAAACAAACCAATAAAAAGCAGAGATCAGCACCAAAGGCGGGAGAAAAACAGCTTGAGAGCGACCCATAGGTGCCTTGTCAGCACCATGAAGGTGAAAAAAGAAAACACAAAAACATGACAAAGCACTACATTGTGCTGCATAGAAGAAGCTATAGCTGGGCTAGTTGGACACAGTTCTCAAACACAGCGCAAGTACAACAAGGACACCAGAAGGACACACATCAACGCTGACTCACAATTGAACTTTTATTCAAAAGGAATCAAAATGCATGCAAATACTAGCAACCTAACACCCATGTGACCACGCGTAAGAAACATCAGTAAGTAACGATCTTGATTCCAAAAACGAGGCATCGAGCACTTCAAAAATACGACCATGCAAGACAATAGTGCTGCCTTTGTTCTAATGTTCAACAACTTCCCTGTTGAGTGCACTTGCATGTCAGTGCTGTAGTGTGCCCTATATCATTCCGGTGTCCTTGTTGTATTTCCACTTTGTTCAAGATGTTCAAGAACTGTGCAGTATGTAGATCATTCCTGGTCAGTGCAGCACACTAAGCACATTAGGGATGATGAATGCATCTAAAAGTGGTGCACACGTAAGTTTGCACTGCGAGGTAGTTGGTTTCTCATTACTGGGAAACTCAAGTGCTAAAATAACTTTTTCTCCTGTCCAGGCCCCTCTTGCTCTCTTGTAGATACAAACTGGCTTTGAAAAGCTGTTGTTCTGCGGCTTTTTCATGAAACTGCGGGCAGCTTGCACTAAGTCGCGCAAAGCTTGGCACAACGAAGCACGTGGGCGCTCATACTCTCGCCCATCTAGCTGACGTCCTATCACAGGAACGGCAGACGAGATTTGCCTGCCCCTCACTACTCCCTTACCCCTAATCATAGTTCGGTCTGGTGCCAGCTCCAGATGAAAACATTTATTCCCCCTATCTGGCACATCTATTTACCCATGCTCTCCATCACCCACAATGCACCACCTGTAAGGCTCCCCGTGCTGATCCACTGTTTGTGGAGCTGCCCAAAGCCCCTGGTGGTAGACCCTATTGCCAATCCTTCCCTTCCTCGTCGGAGGCCGCTCTTGGGGCCACTGGCTTGGACGACCAGCTGAGGCTGGTGACCGGGCCTGCCTAGAGTTGTCGGCTAGGGGGCTCCCGGACGTCCAGGGCCCAACCACACTCACTTTGGTTATTTCAAATAAAGTTGTATCCATCCATCCCATCTAGCTTTGAGATGTGTGGCTTCCTCCTCGGGAGTACACAGCCAGGCTATGCACTGTAGAGCGGAGGTTGCGCGCGATGTCTCTATTGGTGGGCGTGGCTTAGCTGCTGCGCATGTGCGGCTTGGCCAGGTGGTGCGGTATCTGGTCACTAGACTACGCAATGCTCGCTTTCTCTTCTTTCCATCTTTTTTTCTCTCTCTTTCTTTTCTTTCCGCATTTCTTTCTCTCTGTCTCATATTTTCTCTGCTGCACTATGCTGTCTCCCCTCCTCCTTTCCCTCCTACTCACGCTCGCTTCTCTTTCCCACCTCCTTGCTACCCTATACTAAACAAGGTTATGCTGCGCTCTGCTAGCGTGCCTGGATAGCCGACGCTCACCTTCGGATCGAGGGTACACGGTTCGAATGCCGCCTCATGAAGAATTTTATTTCAGCAACAATTTTTCTCTCTGTCTCTTTCTTTCTTTCTCCCTCTCTCTCTGTAGTCGTTCTCAGGGTTATTACAGGCCACACGGTAGCGTTGAGTAGTAGGACCTGTCCAAGTTCTATGTCGCATACCAGTTCATGATGATGATAGTTATGTACATTAACGACAATCTGTTTGTGCTATACACATAGCTACAGTTGAAGCTCGATCCAATGAAAGCCGATTTTACGCCGTTCCCGATATATATAAGAATTTCCTTTCCTCGGAAAATGCTCACGGGGTTCGGCATTATCATTATTTGAATTAACAACCTACTTGGCCACCAAACCCAATTTAAGGACGCTTTTCCTGAAGTCACCGAGTATAAAAGCACCAGTCTTTTTCCAATTTTGAGAGAGATGGGTTTCTCATTGTGTGTGCGCCCTGTCGCATTACGACTAGATGCCCTAGTCATCGCCCTAGCTTTATTTTTACGAGGCTGCACGCTGCACCCATGCACAGACTCGGCAGTTAGTAGCATTCTTACGCATAGGCTGGCAAACTCACTCATGAGTTGACTCACTCAGACTCGGATCGGGCCGTGTGTCCGAGTGAGTCCAAGTGAGTAATACTTTGGTGAGTTTAATGAGTCCGGCTGAGGAAAATTTGAGTGAGTCTGAATCCGAACGAGTCCGGTTGAGGAAAATATGGTGAGTCTGAGTCTGAGTGAGCCCTACGCGCAAATTATATTTCTTGAGTGAGTCTGAGTGAGCTCAACCTGATATTGCTGACCTAAAGTCCTCTCCACTCATGTTCAGCATTACTATCAGCCTTATATTGGCTTAAGTTTATACACAAGCCCATAGGTCGGCAAAAAAAATTGGAGCTCACTCAGACTCACTCAAGAAAGATATTTTGCTCCTAGGGCTCACTTGGACTCAGATTCAACAAAATTTTCCTCAACCCGCGGACTCACTCGGACTCAGACTCACTCAACATTTTCTCAACTGGACTCGCACGGACTCAAACTCGCCACATATTTTTTCAGACGGACTCACTCAGACTCAGACTCACGGCTTGATCTGAGTCTGAGTGAGCCTGACTGAGTCGACTCATGAGCCCATTAGCGTGAAATTAGCTTTTTTTGATCATGGTGGAAATGCTCTTTAAAGACAGTATCTCACATAATCGGAGCTCTACGATGCGCCTTACGGTGTTGTACCATCAAATGCAAGTTATCAGTGATTTCAATCCAGTGAGGATATTTTTATGAAATGCGCGACTCGCACGAGGTATTTCTATAAAGAACTTCTCATGAAAGAGTTGGCGGGGGAGGTCACAGCACCCCACCCCTAACTCACACCTCTGATCAATAAATATTGCGGTGGGGCATGAAGTCTATAGTGCGTTGAGGGATGTGTATGTAGACTTGAGCATAAATGTAAGCCAAATAGGGCTGACAGTAATGCTGAAGAGTAGATAGGACCATAGGTAGGCAATAAAAGGTGGAGCTCAATCAGACTCACTCACGAAATATATTAGGGCTCACTCGGACTCACCAATATTTTCCTTAACTGGACTCACTCGGATTGAGACTCACTAAAATTTCCTCCACCGGACTCACTCAGACTCGAGCTCACCAAAATATTACTCACCTGGACTTACTCAGACTCAAACTCACAGAACTATGCGAGTCTGAGTGAGTCGACGAATGAGTGAGTTTGCCGACCTATGCTCAAGTCTATTCACATATACTCAATGCACTAGCGTTCATGTGCCATGACCTCTCCCCCCGTGAACACTTCTATGGGAAGTTCATGATATAAACATGTTGTGTGAGTCACATATTTCATAAAAATGTCCTTAGTGGACTGAAAACACTGATAACTTGTATAAGACGGTACAAAATCAAATGGCATAGTGTAGAGCACTGAGTATGTGATAAAAGAGCTGTGACACCGTGATCAAAAGACAGCAATTTTAAGCTAACGGACTCATGAGTCGACTCACTCAGGCTCGGGTCGAGCCGTGAGTCTGAGTGAGTACGGCTATGTAATGTGCTACTGAGTTTGAGTCTGAGTGAGTCTGGCTGGGAAAAAGTTGAGTGAGTCTTAGTCTGAGTGAGCTCCAAATTTTTTGCTGACCTATGCGAGTCAGGTACCAAGCGGTGCTGGGGCATCTCGGCTTTAACAGTAGACAAACAGCGCTAAGAGACGGGACAAAGCAAGGACACAAACCACAGCGCTGAAAAAGTAATTCCGTCTGTTGCCGATGTTTGTCTACTGTTAATCATGAACTAACCAGCCCAAATGTGCATCTCGGCCTGTTTGTTGCACAATTCCTGCATCCGTGTCTTTGCATGTCGGCAATAGCTATACTAATAGCTACACTTGTCGGTCTGTCTACCTGGCCTGCATGGTTGGAAAACATGGGAGGCTGCTCACAGACATTTCTCCCGTGCAGGCAGGGGTTGGTGGCAAAAACAATGCTTTAGTAGGGTTTGCGTGTTGCTACATTACAATATTATATTTTAATACACCTAAATCCCTTTCTTCATTTTACCAACCTCCCAATTTAACGAAACAATTCGAGTGTGGTCCCCACTTGATTCAATCAAGTTTCAAGTGTATATAAAAATGCCAAAAAAAGGAAGCTCATGAGAAATTCTAAAGAAATGAAACACTCGTGAGGCACGTCTTGCAGCAGCACAAAGCGGCAACCTACACTCGGTAGCCATAGTGACCATCTATTTTTCGGTGGCTGTACTCTATGTTGCGGCTCATCTGGTGACTCGAATCAGTTTGGGCTTACTGCAAGTGACAGGTGGCATACGCTCTGCAGCAGCAGCACAAGTTTCGGTGGTAACTTCTGAAATTGGTCCTTCGTGTGGCCCTGCCTTCTTTCGGCACGTATAAAGTGCAGCAGAGCCTCGTGACGTTCTGCCATCATCAAGGCGGGTGGTCCGTTCTGCTCATCGCTTTTCTTGGGCAAGTGTGTTCACTCTGACGAGGTCGCCAGCATGCACCCTGGTTTCTCTAGTGGGCGTCCATGTGTTGTTTGCTGTAATGTTGCTTTTGCTTCACCCGCTCACGTGGAGCTCCAAACCAACCAGGGCCAGCAAGAGCCGAGTTCTTGGCAACCGTCCATGCAGAAGAAGGGCTGGGGCAGACCCAGCTGTCGTATGCAGTATTCTGTGAGAGGGACACTGCTCGAGTCCGCCACTTGAATGAACCTTTTAAAAAACTCTGCTAACGCGCTCTCCTTGATTGTTTCCTTGCACACAGAAAAATGCCTCCAGTGTATACTGTATGCTTCCACGAACGCTCCAAACTCACAAGATGACAACTGTGGCCCATTATAGCATGCAGTTTTATCCAGGTAGCCTTCTTCGGGCGCGAACACCGACACCAAGAAAGCTTATTACTGTGGGGTAGTGGTATCATTGCAAAAGTGTGGTGCTTTCTCAAATGGGCAAACAATGTCAATGGCCAGCTTCAGCCACAGCTGGTCTGGAAAGGAGACTGGTTTCAATTGTGCCACCTTGGTGCTTCTGTCCACTGCCTGGCATATGGTGCACATCTGGATCGCTAGCTCATGGCTGGACACCAATATTTGCTCGCATTCGTGCTTTCGTTTGCACCACTCCAGGACGAGCCTCGTGAGCAAAGACAATTATCTGAGGCACAAGTGACGTGAAACGACAAGCTATTTGCCACATAGGATCAAGCTGTCCCGTACTGAAAGTTTCTGCATACCTTGG